>NW_021503063.1:8247-15815 GCF_001605985.2 Dendrobium catenatum
GGGGGGGGCAATTGATCATATTAACAAATTTGGCAAGTGAGAGAGTAAGAGAATAGGATGAAAGAATCAATGAGTATGAAGAGTAGATGAGAAATTAAATGATCTGTATAAATTGAAGGATGGAATGAAGTCTAAAATAAACTTTTATTTATAGGGTTAAGACTACAAAAATAAATCTTACAACTAGAAATAGAGAAACAATACATGATATGACAAGTACGGATTGACAAATATGCATGGGCTCGACTGGAAAGGTAAGACATGACATTGCCTCTAACATGGCTCAAGATGCCTATGATGAGTTCTCACAAGTGAGTGTCATGGGACATGGGTGATCCCTCATGAATGAGTACTTTGTGCGAGTTTGTAATGCCCTTAAGATGAGTGATGAGTCTCCTTGAGAAGTATTGTTGTGAACAAGTTAAATCATGGTTGGTGAAACCCAACCATGATTGTAGGCTTGGTAGATGTGGGCCTCATGTAGCCAAAGTTGGAATATTCGTAAAATGTGGATGATTTTTGCTGAGGAGAATTACTGGAGAGCTGAGTCCTCATAAGGGGAATGGCTCTTAGGGCGAAGGCTTGTTGAGGTGAGTCCTCTAGCCTAACCGTCGAAAATAGGAGCATCCCTAATTTGATCTTCCAGGGTCAAGCTCATATGTTGCGAGCTCCACTAAGGTGGATACCTGCTTATCGATACAGCCTATAGATCTAGTGACTGCTGCTTAGGGAAAGGCATGTATGGATATAAAGATATAAACATTCCTCTTGTCTGTAACACATCTAGACATGTATGGATATAAATTCAATTCATTGATTCACTTGCTTCTTTGAAGTGCAATTTGTGAAAAAGGACAAGGAAATTAAAAAAAGAAAGTATTTAATATCTTCACCAAACGATAAAAGAAAAATAAATAGAAATTAATGCCCTTCTTTTACTATTGCCTCTAGAAGATCACCATCATTCAAAATTCTCATAATAATATTGATTTAACCTAATGTATTGTCCTTGACTATAAATAGAAATAAAGGGTATTGATAAGAACACTTTTTCTTATTTCTTTTGTCTTGATTTAGTTCTTTTATATTGTTAAGTGTAAATTATGTACTATTTATTACATTTGAATTTCAGTGAAAATATGTTGTTTTAATTGTTTTTGTACAATCAATACTTAGAAATAACAAAAAATACAAAGTATCACATAGGATTTTGAACTAGCAAAGATATATATGCTCTAAGGAAGCTAATTTAATCAAGACTTGGGTAGAAATGAGGTAAGCATTGCCCTGCTTTTCTGTCCTTCAATCTATAAAATATAGTGCTAGTTTAGAGTTTAACAATGAAATACCTAAACCCAGCTTTTCAAGAACACCTTGGTCGAGTATGCCATTTTCATTGGACCCATCATTCCCACTCAAGTAAGAATTAAAGCTGTCAACAGCTTCCTGCAATTCCTGTAAAGAAACAGGCACCATGCCTAAAAGATAAGTGAAATCAAGAGACAACCTTCAGCATGAAGGTTTTGCAGATGCTGAGGATTGAGATATCTATAACATAAGCAAACATTAAAAAAACTATTTCGTGAATAAAAGTAAGATAATGATAACATTGATAATAACAAGTTTTACAAACAACCATTATCATTACATCCTATATTTAGTCACATGCCCCTGCATTGCAATGATGATAAAAATCAATAGGCACCCTAAGCTGCGACTTAAGTTAAAGTAGCTGAAAAAAAAAAAACTAAATCTAAATGTAAATGTAATTTTAAGACATATATGGTAATCTATTAAATAAAAAAAAAATGAATATTAAATATCAATAAATGAATTTAAGTTTAGTATAAATAGATTTGAGATTAAATTTAAAAGAAATGATATTCATAATCTAATAGTTAGTAGTAATATAAGTAACAATAACATGTCAAAATTATATCCTGTGTTATGATATAGTCAATTATTAAATACATTTGAAATTAAATTAAATTATTCTATGTGACAATCATAGGATGTTCCAGGTATATATATATATGTAATTTTTAAAGTTATAGATATATCAAATTTAAAATTATGCCTATTGGTGATCATAAGATGCGGCGAGTGTCAACTTCGAGAGACATTGATGCAAACCAGAAATATGCCAATTGCTATAATCTTGAAATTCCTTTATTCAATGATTAAATGCTGCAATAACATTCACTTTATACAGTATCAAAGCCCTACATGGGGTCCTGGTTGGGTACCCACGCTTAGTGCTGGCGGGCTTTGCCCACCCACCCCCACCTATGGTGACTTTCGGGATGTCAAACCCACCAACACACCCACTTTCCACGCTTCTTGAATGCAATCTACCACGGATTAATGGCCTTCAGGTTTGTTGCCCTTTTCTCTGACTGCAAACTTTCAAGCCACATGTCAAAATTTATCATGGGTGCCGCGTGGTTTAGTGCTGCGCACTGCGTAGTAAGGAATATTGTAATATACTGCATACATGTGGTGATTAGTAATGTAAATCGGTTTGTCCCCTGATGTTGAGTACCCACCCATGAGGTCATGGGCATACCCATACCCACCCATGCCCATTGGGAATGGGTGGGTACGTGGGTGGGTGTGGGTATGGGTAACCAATGCAAGACTCTGTACTGTATGCGATTCCTCATTTCCATAGATTGCTAAGTCCTTCGAGCCTTTTGTAGTGTTGCCTTGCCTACAGTCCCGTTGTCGCCTTTTCCTTTTACTTTTTACAAGATAAAACCATATGGAAATTACGAAATCTAAATCTGATTTCTATTGTTAAGGTGCTAGGAATTTTTAATTTTGAATTATTTATGGGCTTTAAATAGGAGGCATGTAAAGAATATTGAACATTAAATACTACAACAACAACATCAATTCTTTATCCCACTATATGGGGTCTGCTATAAAAAATATTGAATATTAAATGATAAAACAAAATAAATTTTCTCAATTATTGTTTGTTGATTTGATGTAAATTTTTCAAGTGCATCACATGTTTTGAAGACTGCTTATGGGGTCAAATTTTTTTAATTAGTGTGAGGCTTGAATCTAACATTATAGTGATTTTTATCTTTCTTCTCGTAGTTAACTTGTTCATGGCTAGTGTACAAGTATGATTGAAATTTTATTAGATGATACATGATTGATTTATTTTTCTACTGTGGATCTTATTTGTTGCAAAAAATTTAAATTCATCCACTATTTTTTGTAGAATTTATATTTTGGTGCCTATTAAATTATTATTTGAAATAAAACACACATATTTACTGCTTCTATATTAAAATTTTTCATAGCTCATTTAGAAGCAGAGTATCACGAGATGGCTCATAAAAAAATAACATCAAAACGATTTAAGTATCAATAGTTAAGATGACTAATTTTTGTTTAATTTAAGAGTTGGTAACAAATAAATTATGATTTTTTAATGCATTTTTATTGTGCATCTCATCTTAAGATAACATTAGTAAACTTTAGCCTACATACCATCCTACATTACATACACTCTGTTTTACCATATAGAAAGATAATATATTTCATACCTCCCTTGATGATAGTTTTTTCATAAACGCAGGAAGTTTATCATAATCATCCTCTGAAATCTTTATTGCAGCTTTCATGTATGCAGCACCTGTTAGAATCATGTTTCTTAGAAAACGGGCATGATAGTTAATCTAAAAGAATGAGAGGAGTTTCAACATTGATATTCAATTACAGGATCAATTGCAATACCTGTTGAATCCAAAGAATCTGATGTAAATTCATTAAACAATGATTTTTGACTAGGTTGAAAATCATCATAACTAAATAAAACGAACAAAAAATTAGATAAAAAAAACATGGCATAAAAAGAGAAATTAAAAAGTATGACAGTATAAATTAAAAGTCAACCTTTTTATTTCCTGCGAAGTCATGTTTATGCTTGCTGAAAATTCGTTGTCTGCAAATGCAAAACAAAACAATGATCAAGAATTCGCCTAAGGTCAATTTGAATTTAAGACATGACGTTCAAGAAGAAAAGAAACCAATAACAACAACAAAAACATCAAAATTTTATCGCACTATGTAGGGTCGGCTACATGAATTTTTTTTTTTTCATTGTGTCTTATTAAAAGTCAAATTTTCATTTAAATCTAATGAAGAAAGATCAGTTCTAATATTTTCTAATCAAGTTTTTGAAGAAGAAAAGAAACCGACAATTAAAAAAAATAAGAAAAGGATTTTGAAGATAGTTTACTCAAAAGGAAGAGGTTTCATTTCAGGAAGAAGGATTTTCCGAAGAAAAGACTGTTTTTATAAAAAATAAAAAAGAATTCAATTATAGAGTTGAAATTTGGAAACAATATTTTAACTACAGCTGATGCAATATTTAAATGCTTGTAAATAATCTTTACCGAAGAGTATCATGCAGTTTTTTTTATTAATTTTCTTTTAACTGCTTGAATAGGTTCTTTCATCAAGAATATCAAATATGAATTACGAGTTACGTCTCTCTTCGTAATGTTTTAGGATATGAATGTGACAGTTTCATGCTCGAACATAGCCTCAAAGCACCAAAAAAGTATATAGATCTGCGAGAAACTGAGGCCAAGTGTTTCGTGGTTGACAACAATGATGAGGATCTCATGGAGAGAGAAGTAGGTATAGTGTAACAGGGTTGCAGTTATGTATGAGAGTAAGTCAGTGGAGTTCAGAAATTTGAGTGTGGCGTTTATGTGAAGATGCTTAAAGAAGATTATGAGGATTCTAAACTATTAACTCTAAAATCATGTTAGAAGGGGAAGAGAGGATGTTAAAGGATTACTTTATTCAATTTTTACACTAATACAATCATATATATATATATATATATATATAGGCAAAGGAACAGAAAAAAAAAATAACAGATGAGAAGAATATTGTCAATAATAAATAATGTAACTTCTTATTATAAATAATTTAGGCAAGGAGATAATTTAGATTAGGTAACAATTACAAACTACAAAAAAAATAAGATATCAAAACTTGGGGATACGATAAAATTACATATATATGTAAATTTATACTTCAATAAATGCGAACAGTAGGCAAAAGATTAGTACGACTTCTGGAAATTTTGTAGATAATGTATTTTATGGGAAACTAGGAGGTAAAAAGGGAAGATAATCTGAAGCATTGACTTGATGTATAATGATAAAAGTAATAGATCAGTATCGGTTCAACAACATGCATTTTAAAAGAAATAAAAACTAAAGCCAAAATACTAAAACGCATAAGAGATTACTACTAACCTTTAGAGGCTAAAGCAGCAAGGCTAGCTTCAGAAAGTCCAAGGTTTTCCAAAGAAATGGAATCGTTGAATCTTCCAAAGTATTAAGAAAAAACAAGTAAATCAAGTCAAGATCATTGTTTGAAATTGCGCAATATGAGCATAATTCCAATGAAAAATGTCTGAGGCTTGCGCCTCACCTTGGTTGAGGCGCACCTTACCTCGCCTCATTGGTGTGAGGCCTCACTCAATTTATATGTATTTTTATTAAAAACTGACATAAATCCTAAAGTAAAGCCCCAAACAAATCACACATTCATGCACCCCTGAGTCGCAGCCACTTCCTCTCAATTGGCTCAATCTCCAGCCTATCGCCTTCGCCACAGCCACCATCAATGATCACTTGAAGCAACACACCACCACATCCTCCCCCTCTAAGAAAGATTAAGGAAGGATACAGCTCATCCTCCACTAGGGGCTTCCTCATAGCAGAACTCGTTCCATCAAAGCCGTTGCTGGTAATGAAAAACCTCGCATCGGCACCAAAATCGTCATATTCTTCATCCTCCAGCCCAGTATCTGAAACAATCTCAACGTAAATAATCATAGAAAGAGAAAAAAAGTATTCGCCTCAGGCTTCAAATCGAAGTACCAGGATCGTATCCGAAGCTCTTCATGCGATCCTCAACTTCACAGATGTATTTCCCGTTCGCCTTGTAGACCTCATTGCAGTAACCAAGCAACTCCTCAAAGGAGACAGTATCGAACGCCATGGAGTAGAGCAGGTTAAGATCGCTGCTCGTGGTGGAGATACGGCGCTCCAGTGACTGTAAGAAGGCGGTAGCAGCCGAATCTATACGGGAGCAAAGGAAATTGTGAATGCATCAAATATTAGGGTTGCAGAGTCGAAATCGATGATGAAATCAAGAGAGTACCAAGGGGAATCGGTTTCCTCTGAACGGAATCGGACAGGGCTTGGGAGCTTGACTCTACGTGGTTGCAGAAGGCGGCGAGCGATCTGCAAAAGGAAAAGACAACCGCGTCCATTTCGCCACCTCCAAAGGCAGCGCTGATCTCCCCTGTCCTATTTTTTTTGGGAAAACCCGGGGCAAAAGAGCCCATATATTAAGATAAAAAGATCAGATTACAAGTAACAAAAGTAAAGAAAAAGCAAAGAGCTAAAACTAAACAAAATTACAAAGACAATAGCAGAACTGGGAAATGAAAAAGGCAACAACATATAGACTCAGAATAAATGCACTGTCTCAATCATCAAAAATTCAGTGGCGAGAACTAAATGAAGCAGACGGTGGCACTGGTTGCCCACAAAATCTGAGTAAACGACAGAGTAACCCAGCAAAACTGGCCTTCACAGTGCCTCCAGCCCGTCCAGAAAAGTCACAAAAGCGAGCCAAGTTGCCCCAAAGACCATCAATGGCTCGGAGAGACAGTCCATGCTCATCATCGTCCGTTGTGCACATGATCATCTCCCCTGTCCTATCGTCTGAGCGGGAAAACTAACGAAACTTTACAAAGACAATAAATTGAACTCTCATACTGGTCTGAATATAGGGGTGTCAATTTTTTGACCCGACCTGGACCCTATTAGAAAAAATTCGGGTTCAGGTCGATCGTTTATGAAATGGATCGGGTTCGGGTTGACCCGGGAACCTAAAAACGACCCGGAAATGATCCCTGCCCGGCTGCCCGCGTCGACTTCCGGATTGCCCGACGCGTCAAGTCGCGCCTTCGCGGTTCGCGTGTCAGCGCGGCAGAGGCGCAGAGTCAGCTTCGGCTTCGCCGCTCGCGTGCTAGCGCCCAGTTGGAGATGCCCTAACAGTCGTAAATAATAAATTCAAAACAATTTAGTTACAAAAAAAAAAGCTATTTGTTCTTTCTAAATTGTCATTCTTTCTCCTTTATTTACTTTATGTTTTTTGTAGCGTGATCAATTGAAGAAATTATTCTGTACGGATATCAGACAGTTCGAAGATCAACCAGAATACAGCATATGACCCGGTACATAGCGGTACCAAACACCTATACCGAACAAAAAAAAATGGCGTGACACATTCTAATTTATCTTTGAATGTCATCCAATGTCCGCACATAATAATTTTTCGAACAACTGACTCCTTAAATCAATCTCTAAACTTATTCATGAAAAATATAAAATATTACATCTCTAAATCCATCTTAGCTTGAATAATCCTAGACCTATTTATGCATATTAAGGGAGAAAAAAAAAAAGGGAAATAAAAAATTATAATAAAAAATGCTCTATAATCAAGATATAGTATAA
>NW_021503063.1:16181-98505 GCF_001605985.2 Dendrobium catenatum
TATATATATATATATATATATATATATATATATATATATACAATCAATTCTGCGCATATTTCAGCCCAACCATGAAACTGCTGTTCCTATTCTCAGATATTGACAGTGAATTACTCTTCTGATTCTAGCCAAGTGAGTTAATTTCCAAAAAAAAAGTCAAGTGAGTTCGCCTCGAAGAACATCTGCAGCTCGTCGAATGGCTCGAGCAACTCGCCAAATCTCATGATCTATATTCGATTCCTCGCCCTTAATTGAGTTCTTAGCATCATAGATTGCATCAGCTATGCCAGGAAAGAAAGAAAGCTTACTAGCAGAATCCTTGGGAGGAGAATACAGCTGCCAGGTGACAAATGAACAGAATCAACACTAATAATGAAGTAATTGTATGGGGGAATGCATACACAGCTAAAGAGGAAAATTTATTTTGTGCGGACGCCGGACACAGCTCTACGTCCGGATGCTGCGGTACCGAACAAAACCAAGCTATGGAATAGTAAAAGGGTGACATGGTGCATTTTTATTGGTCTCTGGACAGCATTCGGTGTCCACACAGAATAATTTTCCGCTAAAGAGGTGCTTGAATGAGAAGTTCAAATGTGAAATATAACTACATAATACTTGGCTGCCAAATTTAGTTAAGAGAAATGTTATAATATCCAAAAGCAAAAAATATTGTTGAAGCAGAAGAGTATTTCAATGGTTCAACAAAGAAGGAAGATAAATAAGGGAGAGCAGAGTCTATGGATTAAAATAATATGAAGTTATTTATGTAATGCTTACCAAATGTTTAAACCATGGCCGACCTCTGAGGCCCTCTGCGTCCAAGAAGGATCTCTCTGCAAGTATTAGCTTGTCATTAAAAGCCCGCCGTCTTAGACATGAAGCAACATCTGCTACGCCTTGCACTTCAAACATCTGCAGGTTAATCCAGTAAACCAAGTGACATCTGCAGGTTATTGGCCTTAAAAAATATTACAATGAAGGAAATTAGGATTGAGTTAATGGTGAATGTAGCCAAGTGTATCATATTGTCCTATGCCAAGTCTCAAAAAAAAAAAAAAAAAACTTAGTATTGGCTTCGATAGCCAGCGTAAAACTTGTCGAATAATCATGACATTAAGATTAGAGTAGCTCCAGTGAAAGATAAGATTAGAGGGAGTCGCCTTAGATGATTTGATCACATAAAACGGCAGTCTCCCGATGACCCGGTTAAGAAATTAGATGTATTAGATTTGACTTATGTCAAGAAGGGTAGAGGTAGACCTAAAAAGACTTGGTTAGACAATATTAGAAATGACATTTCTTTATTAGATTTAAATAAGAATTTAACTTTTAACAAAGCACAATCGAGAAAAAGGAATCATGTAGCCGACCCCATATAGTGGGATAAAGACTTGATGTTATTGTTATAGTAGTATTGGAGTCTTTCGCATAAATATTACTCATCCTAAATGCAAAATTGACAATCTTTTCGGTACAAGGACTACAAAGAACCTATTTTTTCTTTAGTCCTGGTAAATGAATTCTAAAAAAAAATTCTGAAAAGATGAAACTAAGAAAAAATAATAATTATAATTCATATGGACATCTAACCTTTGCTTCATCCTGAACTGCTTTGGCTGCAGCAGTAAACTGCCGTATGGATGCAAATATGGGCTTTATCTTCAAACCATCAAGCAAAGCTGTGAGAGCATTTGTATGTTCCTGTCACCCAGAAAGCAAACTAATTTATGCAGCAAATCCTTGAAACAGTAGGCCTGTTGAAATATGTCAAGAAGCCTCCATACCAGTAATTGACTGGCATAGGAGTTGTAATCAAAAGGCAAGATGCGATCATCTGCAAGGCGAAGGCCCAAAAGTCCCCAAATTTCAGAAGCTGAAACAATATTTTGCAACCATTCTTTAGAAATTAAAGAGATGTCCATAATATAAAAAGAATAAAATAAAGGTATGGAACACCCACTTCATCCTGATCTCGAAAATGGCATTGAACACATAAAACTTCGTCAGTGGAAAGTTGTACATTAAAATGTCCAAATCAAAATAGTTCAACTAATTTTTGGATTTTTATACCATAACGAAGACATCCAATAAAGAAAATTCTATAAGAGAACTCCAACAATGCATAGATGAGTCATTTCATGATGAGATCATGGTGATTCATTGATCTTAGGCCTTCTTCAACAGAACTCCAAACGCATGAATGGCCTTGCTCGCGAGCTCCAGCCGAACGGCAAAACTTTCGGTATTTGGTTGCGGGTGAACAATGCGACGCCAATATTGGCGTTGCACAGTTCACCTGCGTTATTTTTCTGTCTCTACCGAATTTGCGGAAGAAATGCGTGAAAGAGGAGAAAGACGGTTACCTTCAGTGAAGGGCGCAAAATAGAGTTCGATTGGAGATGCATCACGCCATTTTTTAGTTTCACTGTATTTTGGAGTGAAAAATGGGATTTTCAGTTGATGATGCCCTTAGTATTGCGTAGTTCCAATAGAAAAAAAATGGTTGTGATAAATAAAAATACTTTGAAGCATGCAAGGCACTTTACGTTATAAATAAAATTCTTGCGATGTTGCAAAGACCCTTCGTTCATCCAAGAATAGTGATGAATGATTATGTGTGCAATCATAAACAGTTTCGGAAGAGACAATCTCCTTCTTTGAGTATGAGGGTAGCGTATCATGTTATTGTTTCTTAATCTTTTTCTCATTAGTGTTATCCATCTCATATAATCTATCATCTTCATCGTCTTTTTCTGAGTTCTTTTATCGGATTCCTGAATCAAATTGATACCAAAACTATAATGTTAGCTCGTTAAAGAGATGCATGATCGCTTTGTAATTCAATTCCTTCAACCTTCATTGAATGATTTCAGCTAATTTTCATACTTCTAAAGATTTAAACATAAATTAAATTTTTATTTTGTCATAAATATTAGAGTTATTTTGTATTGTCTAAATTTCAATGACAAAGAGTTTATAAACAATTTATTAGTAATTTATTAATTCATTTATCTAAATTATTATAATTCTTAGGAGACTTCTTTTTCATCTATTTTAGAATTTTGATCCTTGACAGGTGTGAGACATGGAGTCCTTACAGGATAAGTAATCTGTTTGTTCAGGTGTGAAGCTTAATTATTTTGTAGTGCCTAATATAGAATGCTTTTCTTTTTTCAATGGACTAAAGCTACTACGAGAGTTTTCCAAACAAAGAAGAGTGTTGTTAGGCCGGTTCAGGCTGAACCGGCCCACTCCAACCGGCCCCTTTTAATGGGCCGGCTTAGGTCTACAAAAGGAGGGGCAGCGGCAAGAGAGAGAGAAGGTAGCGGGGTCCACTAGAGATTCAAATTCAAATGTTTGGAGCCAAAAGAGGGAGCGGCAAGGGCTAATCTGTCTTTTGGCTTTAATGATTAATTTTATGCTTTAAGTATGATGGAGGAATTAGGGTTAGGGTTATGCTTTGTTTTGGTGGCTGATTTCTAGAGTTCTTGTCTCGGTGTCTTGGGCCCTAGATTCATCTAGGGATCGGGGAGAGAACAATCCACCTCTCGAATTGAGGATCAATTGTATCTTGCTTATTTGTTTATGTTGTTTGATTTCCACCATAAAAACTATTGTTATGTTGTTTTTTCCATTAGATTCGTGAAATTTTCTCATTATTTTCATCAATCTTGTTAGGGTTTACTTGAAATATTCAAATATTTCCTATCAAGTGTCTAACTCATGCTCCCCTACTTATATGCTTAATAATATTTTAGGTGAGTTGAAATGACATCATTGTGGTCCATAAGCTATATTGAGGAATGAGGTTCATTCATTATTTTACTTGATTAAGAAACCAAATGAAGCCAAGAAAAAGAAATTTAATCACTAAAACATATTATGCCATGGCATATGCATTGCACCATGGCATATGCATTGCACCATTGAACTTTGTTCTGTATTTTGATCACTAGCCTCACAATAGTAACTTATCCACAACAAGACATGCCAAATAGGTTAATTTTCTGAAGGAGCACACATTTGTAAAGTTACCGGTGTTGAGAATATCTAGTACATGCATTTCATATAAAACCAACATCTATTATGCTTTGAACGTTAGATTGGCTCCATTTGAGAGAACTATTTCATATTACCTTATTTATTGATTATTTTATAAGGTTCAAAAACTCTAATAGGTGGTCCTCCTAGCTACTAAAACCTTTTTTCTTTTTTAAATTTGTAATTGTAATCCTTTTAGAAACTCTTTTCTGTATCATAATTTTCTTGAAGAGACTTCTTCTTCATGATATACATGCCTGGGCTATTATAGTTAAGTGTGTCATATGAAACCGTCCCACAAAGTGGATTGATGTTTTTATAGTAAGATAGGCCACATCCAACAAACAATGAATGTTAGGCTATTTTAATATAAGAGAGCCATATCATAGAACTACAACTATTGATGTTCTGGTGACGCCTGCAGTCTCAGATTAGTGCTCCTCCCACTTCGTATAAAATTTTTTTGATCCATAATTTTCATCTTTTTCAAAGGTCTCTTTTTTATATAGTAGTAATTTTCTTTAAGATATATTCTTATTAAGGATTTATATGCTAGGGGAGTCATAGGTATGGGTATCAAATGATCCACCAAGCGCATTTAACTAAGCAGTCCAAAACCCATCATGGGCTTACCCTTGCCTCCAAGTATTGTAATGTTTTATAAGTTAAAGGTTCAATCCCCTCCATGCAATATTATTTTCATAATAACATCAAGTTTCCTTGGGGTAGTAGATTAGAGCTATAAAAAAAACTCATTGTTCGTGATAGCTAATGTGCAGCTCAATAAGAATGTTGTGTTTGATTAATTCATTAAGTGAGCAAGTTGATATTGAACTATTTTGAGCTTGTTTTCTTAATGAGCTGAACGCAAACGAAGCCTTATTCGATTGTCTTTGGCTCATAATTAATTTTCTATTTTTAAGATTTATTAATTGGTTATTAATAAGTAGAATGATTATATTGTGCTCAACTCAAATTCTAATTAGTCCAATAGAATATGATGTTCAAGAATAATCTTAAAAACAAGCCAAATGTGAACGCAAAGAAATTTGAATGAGTCGAACATGAATACACGATAAGCTCACTCAAGCTTGGCTCATTTACACCCCTAAGTAGACCATGGCGGATGTGCTGGTGGGCGATGACAATGGATGATAGTGGATCACATAAACAAGTGGCAAATGATTTCCATTGGTGAGAATAACACAAAAATGGTTATTGGATAAGCATAGACTGAGTGGGGAAAATATGTGGGATTAGCGGGCTCCATAAGAAAGATGCGTTGGCTTAAAAGATGCAAGGCGGGCAATTTGTGTGAGATGTGGAGATGGGGCAGTTCTATCAAGGTAGAACACATGCAAACAATTGCACGTATAAGAGATGACACAAAATGTTGTGGCAGAAAGGAGGTGGGTGAGCTATGAGCGTGAGCGAGAGCGACTATGATATGGTTGTGGACTCCACCTCATTCAAGGGCCAAAAGACTCTTGTTCTGTGGGTCGCAGCACCTCATTTCAGACCTATAAGAAGAAAAAAGTTTGACGGGAGATCATTTGAGGAAATGTAGGGTGCATTTATGGTGGGAAAAGTTTAATGGGAGATCATTGGAAGAAATGTGAGGTGCATTTATGGTGGGATTAACACTGATTTTAAAGGGGGGAGTTTGTATGTGGGAGTGATTATGTGAAGAATTTTATGCAGTAGTTTTTCTTAGGTGATTTTGGGTTCCTAGTTGTTGCTAGGAAATTGGGGGAGAGCCTATTCACCTCTCAAATAGTGAATCAATTGTATATGGTATTTCTTTGATTGAAGATTGTTATTTCAGCTTTATTAGTGTTGTTCCGACTGTCCGACATAACATTGTTGTTTTCTTTTAATTTTGGTGGCTATTTTTTACTATTTGGTGTTGATATAGCTCTAGTGGCTGTTTTGGGTGCTGATTTGATCTCCAAAACATATCAAAATAGCATAGCACTTGTTGTTGATCTATATTATAGCCTCACAATTGATTCAAGCATGAATGACGAGAACATCGATTAACTAACGCAACGTCATGCAAAATGTGTTTGAAGCATCATGATCGCAATTGAAATTACTTATCCCGTTCAAGAGACAGATTGTGTTGAGACGTTTGGAGCACCAAAATTATCAAAGAAACACCCTCTATGCTTGACTTAGTTGAAAAACAAAGAAAATGTTAGCCTATAAACATATCGTTGTGCAAAATCATGTGAATAGTTTGAAACGTTGAAATTAGCAATGACCCCCTATTAGAATCGAGCAAATGTAGCTGAAAATGACGAAGTGCAAACACATTGTTGCATGAAGCCCCATAAACATTGTTCATTCGCAAAAAAAAATTACACCAACATGTCTGAAATACATAAATTATTAAAAGATGGCACCCATATTACTGAGCTTTTTGCACTAGTTGAAACACAAGTTAATTTGCGCACGAGGTGACAAATAAATAGAGTTGCATGTGGTACAAAAACTATATGAGAGTCCATACACATCTCTTTGATCTTTTTATATTATTTTAATTAAATATAAATAAAAGAATTATATGTATGTGTAATGTGTGTGTATATACATTTATTTATTTATTTATTAAAAAAAAAAATTGAATCCCTTATCCCATGCCCTTATCTCTACCTCATCCCTACACAGTTGCTCTTATGATATCTCTAACCTATAAAAAAACAAATAATATCAATTAAATAATGACAATAGAAATAAATAAATCATATAACTCCGTGCCTTATCCCGTTTCATCTCTATTTTCGCATAAGGTTGCCACAGGACCCACTTCTTCGATTTGCACCCCAAACTACAATACTCTCTGCTCGCAAAACCCCTACTTTGACCCTCCTTTCTCTTGCAACCAAGCTTTTAAAAACCAAACCGGACCAGCCAGTTGAACCAAGACCGGGTTTGCCGACCGGTTAAAAAAATTCTCAAAATTGGTGCAATGAACCAGCCTAAACCATATCGAACCAGCAGTTTGACCTAGGGCTGCAAATGAACTAAGCGTTCGACAAGCTACTTGTGGCTCGGCTCGATTATAGCTCGTTCATGATCGTTTGATTAAGTAATCAAATAAGCTTGAACATCTTTTAAATATTGGATCATTAAATAAACAAACTTGAACAAATATGTATTTGACTCGTTTATATTCACGAACAACATCATTTGAAGCTCATGAACATGCTCGATATGAAACTCGATAAGAAGTTTGTTGAGAAACTCGATTCTTATTCTATACAGAACTCGTGAGAAAACTCAATTAATGTTTGATATAAAATTGATAAGTCTCATTATTGATTGAGTTTATTCATAATCAAAATATACATGCTCATGTTTGATAGGCTATTTGATTTTAGTGTTTGTTGACCTCTCTTTTGTTCAGTTCTCACCTCCACTGGACCCCATGGATCAGACCCAACCCATTGGGCCCAAGCTTGTGCCTGGGTCAATCTGGTTGACCAGATCAACCAAGGTTGACCCAAATTGACCCAAACCCCTTCTATTTGTCCAAAATCAATTTCAGGTCTTCTCAAGCCCATTCCCCTTCACCCTTGAACTCAGTGGGTCAAACCCAATCTACTGGGCCCAAACTTGTGCCCTAGGTCAACCTGGTTGACCAAGTCAACCCAGTTTGACCCATTTGAGCTTGAATTCAATTCAAACCCTCATTAGGCTCAAACCCACATCCCTTAGACATATTTGACTGGGTTGACCAGGTCAACCCAAGTCTTAAATAGGTCAAATTGACCTATTTAAACTCATTAAGAGCCCATTCAATGCATTTAAAGCCCCATTAATGGTCTCTAATTCAAAACCTCGTTCAAATCTCATCCTTTTTCCCTCCTATTAAGCTCTGGATTAAATCCTGGTCATTGAACAAAGCCCCCCCCCCCCCCCCCCCCCCCCCCGCCTTCCAATTTAGGAGAAATTTAGGGTTTGTGAAGAACTTTTGCAATTGCTCTCACCCTAGTCGTTCTCTAGCCGAGAAAATTTATGTGTGAGCTCCCCTAGTCCTTTCTCACCTTCCCCAATCCAGGCCAGGGTAAGTTCAGGTTTTGCACTGCATTAGTTAGGACACTGGTGTTAATGTTGTGCGTAGAATACTAAACTCAATTTAGATTTAGGATTCAAGACTACTAGATTCGGTCTCGTAGTATGCCTAAATAGTGGGTAAGTCCCTTCTCTTCAGGGACTATAAATCCTACTTATCTGCATCACAGGATGACGCCACCTCCATCTTTCTCTCATGCATGCTGGGAGTGCTTGACTTTCTTTTCTCCAGTTTCTTCTCACTACCTTAATCCCTCCGGATGTTAGTATGAGCCGTGTATGTTGACTAAACCAATTGAACCTTTCTTCCCATTTGAATAGGACTTCCTAGTATTAGCCCTATGTGTCAATCTCATTTGAAAGGATAATGTAGGATCCTTAATCGAGAGTTTTCTTAGGCTTCGGCTCAAGATGTAATTAACCACAGGGGCTTGCGCCCGTGGGAAACTGAATTCCACCATCTAATAAACCCCACTTTGAGCTGATGTATCGGGTGAGGGAAACCAAGTGTTTTGATCATATCGTATATATTACTACCCATCGGGGTGCGCTGACGAGAGCCGCTATCCTCAATGGTTAGTCGTATGTGCGATCTAATCTGCCCTCTCATTGGCCAGTTTGCGAGGAGTGCGGAGGCCCGCGATCGTCTCTATCCCTCGGGGTGGTGCGATCGCATACCCCTCTACACTCTGCAGTGTAGTGTCCTTTCAGAGGTCCACAAGTGTTCATTAAAAATCTCATTCATTAAAAATAACATTTATGAGCTTAACAACTACTCATTTATGACTTGGAGAAAGCTCAATAAGCTTGCACATTTATGGACTTGAAAAAGCTTAATAGATATGTTCTTTAATAGGCTCAATATAAATGTTCATTAGTTGTCCTAATAAGGTTTGTTCGTTAAGCTAATGAACATCTCGATAAGGCTTATTCACTAATTTAAACGAGACACTCATTTAAACCCGATAAGCAAGAAACAAACTGAACATGAACATCTATCATTTAAAAAAAAAATCAAGCTTGAACAAAAATGCAAAAACTCAAATTGAGCTCAAACAAGCTCAAACATGAACAAGCTTCTGCTCATCTCGGCTCGATATATTCACAGCCCTAATTTGCTTGGTTAACCGACAAACTATTGCCAGTTTTCAAAACCTGGATGATTATTTTTATAATCACTTATATAATTAAATAAATTTATTTAATAATTTTAATATAAAATATTTAACTTAATTATTTAATTTAAGTTTAAATTATTTTAATTTTAAAATAAACATTACTTTTTTATGATAATTATTTAACAAATAAGTACCAAGCAAGGTTTAATCATATGGCCCCACCGTCCCATATAGGGGTATCAACATTTGACCCGACTCGAAAACCCGAGCCGAACCCAACCTGAGAATTTTAAGTTTGGGACAACCTGTTTTGGAAGTGGGTTGGGTCGGGTTTAGGTTGAAAATTCTGACCCAATTGAAAATTTGGGTTGGGTTCAGGTCAACCTAAAAACCCAAAATCAACTCGTCTAACCAGGTCACGCCCACACCCCGTGCCTACCCCCACACCAGTGTTAGCCCTCGCAACCTCTCTTGCACTCTTACGCTCACCCACCGCTCTCACCCGCTCGCGAACCTCGCTCCCCTCACTAGCTCGCCCTCTGCCTCACCCGCTATACCCCTGCCCTCGCAGCCCCTGTGCTCGCCCGCTTGTATTTGGTGGCCTCAAGGTTAGGGATTCGGGTCGGGTCAACTCGGGATAGACTCGAATCCGGTCCATATATCTGACATGTTTTGCAATGGGGTTCAATTCAGGACAATTTCGAGTAGTTAAAATGATTAATATTAGGATGTCGAGAGTTAGATATCAATGACATGTATAAAACATTAAGAGTGGAAACAATAATATTGTCAAGAGTCGAGCATTGATGTTATGCAGTAAGTATCGGACGTCGATGTCAAAAGAGCGTCTGTTGTCGATGTTGAGAGGGCATTGGTCATAGATGTTAAGACGACGTCGGACAAAAATGAGCTGTCAAGTTGTGGGTGTAGAAATTGCTAGCATCGAGCATCAATGTTACGATAGTGTCAGACTTTGATATTGAGATGGTTTTGAAATGTTGATGTTATAACGATGTTAAACTTCGATGTTGAGATGACATCAGACATTGTTGTGAAACCAAATTCACAACCCACCAAAGAGAAATAAAAATGAGAATATTAGATGAATGGGGTATTGAGTGCGGGCAATTGATTTGGTGTTGTAAATAAGGAGTAAGAAATTTAATTACATAATTTTAATAAATAAAATTTTAAATATAAGGAATTATATTTAAAAAAAATCAAAAGTTATTTAAGACATGCGTGTCCAATTTATATTTAATATTTTCTTAATTTGATACATTTTCGGCATGTCTGACACGTGTCGAGGCGTGTCGGATGCGTGTCATTCGAATACATGTGACATTGCATGCCTTTTTGAGGAGAAATGTTGGTGCATCATAGATGACATGTATCCCTACACATGTTGATCTACTCACAATGTTTCATGTTTGCTCATGGCTGAACTCACCACTCACTCAAACACACTTTTCTTTATATTGCATCCTTTTCTACCACAGAAATCTCCTACACCACCAAGCTCCGACAAAATTAACTCTGGGGTTCTGTCATTATGGAAAATCTCCAACTTCCTTGATGTTAAAATGTTATTTAAAGCATATTTTCAATTGTTCTGCATCTAGTTGATTCTTCATTTAGTGTATCACAGATCGTTAGTTTAAATCAGAACATAGAAAAACATCAAAAATTCCAATCCATATTTAATTATCTCCATCATTGTAACTACTTCCATCAAGATTTGCATTCCATATCTTCAGAGTTAGTTTCGCATCTTGCAACAGCTCTTCATTCTATTCTGCCTTGATAAGGACAGTCTATCGAAGGGAGGTCCGAAATCATACATGTTAAAGCAATTTAATTTAGCAAGAAAAAAACTAGTTTTGATTAAAAAACAAGAAAAAAAACCAGATTGAGCAGATCCAACATAGCAGGAAAACAGACTTACTTGCCACATGACGAAGAAATGATGGATCTCCATGTTTTTCCATCCACTCATATGTGTCAAGGGTTGTATGGTAAAAAGGGTAGTCTGAAACAAGAAGCAACTGGTAAATAATCTCTATCATTTAAAAACTGCATGTCCAAGGATATAATCAAGTCAATAAATGTCCTATCATGACTACATGGGTTAACAACCATATAGGAAATACATATATTCTACTTCAATGGTGGCATGATTTAGATGGAAGGCTATTCAATAATAGATTTGTTTTTAATCAATATAAGAAAAACTCCTGGACAACATACTAAAATCTCACAATCAATGCAAGCGATTACTGGAATATACTTGCTCAACTAAATTCAATAAATTCCGGTTAATTAAATCTTAAATAAGTAAGGTGGAGAATAAGATATCCGGATACAGATTGAAGACTAATAAGAACCCAAATTAAACTAAAGCTCAAATATTCTCATTTACAGAAATTAAAAGAAATTATCATCCATGAACTATTACTTGTGTTCAAACACAAGGTGGTTTGACCATGTATTTTCCTATTTTGGTTGGATTACATCAAGGATCAGCCTTAAGCCCATATCTTTTTGCTTTAGTCATGGATGTTCTCACTAGACCTTGGTATATGCTTTTTGCTGATGAAATTCTTCTTGTTGATATTTGATAAGACTAGAGAGGGAGTTAAAGGTAAACTTGAATTATGGAGGTCAACCTTAGAGTCTAAAGGCTTTCGCTTGAGTAGATATAAAACTGAATATATAGAGTGTAATTTTAGTAGCAATAGTCCTAGTGAGGGGATTGTGACTTCGGATGATCAAGTCATTAATAAGAGTACATGTGTTAGATATCTTGGATCTATTGTTCAAAGTGATGGTGAAACAAAATTCAAATTAGATGGTTGAAGTAGAGGAATGCATTAGGCTTGTTGTGCGATAGAAAAATCCCCCTCAAACTTAGGGGAAAATTCTATAAGATGGTGGTGAGACCTGCAATGCTTTATGGTTCCGAATGTTGGCCATTAAAAGAGAAGCATAATACTAAGTTAAGTGTTGCAAAGATGAGGATGCTTAGGTGAATGAGTGGCTTTACCCTTAGAGATAGGATACGAAATGAGCATATACATGAAAATGTTGAAGTAGCTCTAGTGGAAGATAAGTTAGAGAGTTGTCTTAGATGGTTTGGTCACATTAAACGGAGGCCTTCCGATGACCCGGTTAGGAAAGTTGAGGTTTTAGATTTGACTTATGTTAAGAAAGGTAGGGGTAGACCTAAAAAGACTTGGTTAGAAAATATTAGAAATGATCTTTCTTTATTAGATTTAAATGAGAATTTTACTTTTAACATGACACAATGACGAAAAAGGATTCATGTAGCCGACCCCACGTAGTGGGACAAAGGCTTGATGTTGTTGTTGTTGTTGTTCTAGTATCATCCATGAGCTGCATTTCTTGTGGAATTCCCATCTACTAGTACATGCCAATATAGTTCTGGAAATGTGTTTGATAAAATACAAATGGATCAGCTGAGAAACAAATCATAAAAATCGTGTAAGAGGAGTTTGATGTGATATTTTCTTAAGATAAGGAAATCAGTGTGCATTGCCAAATTGAGCATAAATTTACTAATGCAACAAGAAACAATTCACAAGTAAATCTCTGTAATTAGATGGTGAAATAGCAAACAACATGCGACACACATTATGGTTATACTTGTTAACAAAACATGTAAATTTATCATTTTATTGTTCCATCATGATTACTTGAGTTTAACTGCCTGATTAATTTATTAGTCCCATCATACCAATAAAATTTCCCAGACTAACTAATCTTTTAGCCAATGACAGATCTCATTGCATAGCAACAAAATTCAGCTAAATATATATTTTTAAACAACAAATAACATTTATAGGCCCCAAAACACAATTACATGTGTCAATTAAATGGAAAACTTTTGGGCAGCTGCAGATTTTTTTTAAAGATAATTGAAAAGTTGTTGTAGGAAAAACAACTTTTTTGAAAGTCATTGCAAGCGCAATATATATATATATATATTTATTTATTTATTTATATTTATATTTATATTTTAAAAAAGTTGGACAATAGCTTTCTTATAATTATCACACATTAATAAATTTGATCGTAAAAAGTAGCTTCTCACTACAAAATAAAAACTGATTGCAATCTAAAAATACAAAATAATGAGAAAGTTAGGCCCAAACAGACTCTTAGCTTCGTTTGGGATGGCGTTCTTACTGCTTCTTAAAATAGCTTCTTAGTATAAAAATTTTAATTTTTACTAGAAAACTACTTTAAGAAGCAGTAAGAAAGCCGTCCCAAACGAAACCTTAGTCTTTGCATGTTAAACAAAAGAAATGTTAAAAATCATAATGAAAGCACCCTATAGTACCATATTCCCTTCAGTTTGGAATACCTTCTCCGAAATAAATATCCGTAGCAGGAACTCCAGCATGATGCAGGAATGCAGTGAAATCTGAATCAGCTCTGGAAAGTCTCTCAATCTAAAGCAGAAATTTAAAAAAAAAATGTAAGTATCACAACCAGAAATAAGATGCAGACCAACAAGATATAAAATACCATATGAACGATAATCAAGCATAAATACTTTCTAAAAAAACATCTCAAGTACATTCTGCCTTTCCCACAATAATATGCTGTCTGCTCTGGTGACGAAAACACCCACTAACCCAGCACAAGAAATTAGGTTCAGAATTTATTTCAAGTATTTTATTTTATTAGGATTTTTGAACTTCGTTTCAATTGAAATTAAATTTCAAATTCTGATTCGAAAACATCTTATTTGAATTTTGAATCATTAAGGATTATATTTAAATTCAGTTTGATTGATCTATATCTGTGTAACCATGTCTATAAATAGGGACTAATGGTTGTATTTTAACCAGTTACCTACTGAGCTAACTTTAAATATTATCCTGGTAGTTCAAATTCAAGCTTGAAATTATTAAGAAGGCTAATTTAACTAATAAAAATAAACAAAATCTAAAATCCTGATAAATTCAAAAGTATTAAAAGTAAACCTAAACCTAATAGAAAAAGTAGATAACAAACTTAGGTTTTGTTTGAGACAGCTTTCTTACTGTTTTCTAAAACAACTTTCTAGTATAAAATTTTCAAATTCAAAAAAATATTTTATGCTAAAAAGTTAATTTATAAAGCAATAAGAAAGCTATCCAAATGAACCCTTAATCTAAAGGGAACATATTACCATTCTTGTTCTACAAGGATTGATGATTGGCATATTATAAGTCATGTTCTTTCCCAGCCTTTGTTATTTCCTTTCGCTTTTGATATATTCCAAAAGAAAATTTTCCTCAGAGTAAGGAATTCTTTCTATCCTCTTTTGATTACAAGTGGTGGAAAACATGAAGCAAAACATCAAAATAATCAAACTAATAAAGTCAAAATATTCTGTTATTGTATGCTTTTGAAATGACGATGATCACGAAGTCATGAGGAACAATGGTGCGGTGTAAAGGGAGAAAACTTAGCTATAGCATTCGCTCAGGATGGATGCACTTAACTCGGGAGGAATCATGGAGTTTGATAGAGACATTATTGGGTGTTGACGTCCAGAACGAACAAGGCATCATAGTAGGAAGGAGACGACCACATAAGGAGATTTGTAGCGACAAAATCAAGTGCAACTATAGTAGAATGATGTAGCACATATGCGTGTTTCTGTCATTAGGGCAAGGGTAAGAGCCATAAAGCTTAAGCTATGAAGATTAAGAATAAGAGCAAAAGTAAATGAAGAAATAGTTATTCATTTAGTCTAATGTTTTTGTGTATTTTCATGTATTTAGTGTTGTAACTATTAAGTGGATTTAATGTTAATGTAATTTACTTTTTTAGAGTCTTACATTTAAGTCTAAGTCATGTTATTTAAAAGCATAGGACGGCCATTCTAGTAATGCATGAGAAAAATGAGAAAAAGATCAACAATGGAACAAAAACAAGATTGTATTTGTATTAGAGATCAAATTGAACAGAGGGGGAAAGTTTGACTCTGATAATAAATAATATAGGCAAGGATAGTGAAAAGGGGAAGTCAGGAGTTATGAGAGATGGCTCAAAGGAGGAGAGAGAATACAGTCATAAGAATGAGTAGATGAAATATTTTTTATTATATTCATTTACAAGTCATGCATCTCTTACTTATATAAACATGTTGCAAGTACAAAAGAAAATATCAAATATTTAATTTCATATAAAAAACTATTTAAGCTAAATAGTAAATACTAACCTAATAATAAAAATTCATATAAAAATAAATTAAATAAATTAATTAAACTAAATTCCTAATAAATTCAAAAATATTGAAATTAAGCCTAAGCATACCAACTGGTACAGCATGACTGATATTTTATCATGATTTATTGCAAAATTAATACGCACACATCTTCGTAATGTTGTGCCCAGCAACAAACCACTCATAAGTAAAAATTCAAAAAGATTAATATGTATTAATACCTTATTTACTCCACCATTTTTCGCTACCCAAGTGTGATATACAGTGATGCCTTCAGAGTCTGGGTCGGTCACCTGAATAAGTAAACCAGCACAGAATTCATAAAAAGTTACAATAACTCATGTGAGAATTACTATATCAAAATAGTAGGCTCTGCTTTCATTTTTCTGAGCAGCAAGTCTATAATGAAGGCTTCATTTGAGACAGCTTTTTTGTTGCTTCTTAAAGCAACTTTCTAGTTCAAAAATTAAAAATTTTGAACTAGTTTAATTTTTGAACTAGAAAGCTGCTTTAAGGAGCAGTAAGAAAGCCATCCCAAACGAAGCCAAAATCTGCATAAATTTGAAAATAAGATTTTCTCAATGATAAAGCAAGTAAAGGCTAGCAAAAGTAACCAAAATCGTTTCATGCCTGTTTCATGATTTCAATCAAAAGCTTGTCCAGTTGGGGGGATGCACCAGGAAAGAAGCCAGGACCTTGAACTGCACAATCCAAATTTAGATAGACTACTGCCTTCGAACCTAAATTTTCCAGGTTCTGCTCCACCCACTCAGTAGATCCAATCTGAAAGCACAGCCACCATAACATGATTACAAACTTGAATGAAAATTATTGTGGTGCAACCTTCTGCAGGAACTTTGATTGCGAAGGATGTGGAAAAAGAGAATCCCACACCCTAATATACATATATTCGTATGTACATGCACAATAAAATTTACATGAAGCTGCGATAATAAAGGTAAATAAACCATAACTTTGCAATTCCAAAAACAAATATGAATGTATTACAGTATTCACTTTGGCAATGTCCATAAGGGTTTTGAAGAGGGCTGAGTTGGTGAAGTGAAAGGGCTCGCAAGGAAAAAAGAATAAGCCATATTTAACATGACTGGAAGTTTATTAACATTTAGCTAAAATCTGTAATCAATGATAAATGCAATACTCAAAAAGGAATAAACGGTAATGAAGCAAAGAAACTCATTATTCCAACCATAAAATCTGTGCTTCAGAAATTGGAGTATCAGTAACTAATGATTACAATCAATAATTTACCACAGTTCCTTAAAAAGTATAATGCATGAGATACATCCAAGAACAATGCAAGCTAATAGCTATTTAGAAAAAAAGACAAAGCTACCTAGAATATAATCTTACAGAATAATCCACATCAAGTTCCGAATTCCCATTTTTGTACTAAAAAGCTCCTTCAAGAAACAATAAAAAGGCCGTTCCAAATGAAGCCTAAATTTTTCTAAGTGATGATAATGATTATTTAATAAGTAATTAAAAGAGAGCATAAAATTAATTAACAAGCAAAATTCTTGGACACAACTGAGGCTCAGAATCACTTCATCAACTTCATAGCCTGATTTATTTTTCTTGATGGTTTGGCGCACTCTATCAGCATAAAAAGACCATAACTGAGACTTGCTTGTTAATTTAAAAAAAAAAAGACCATAAAGCAAATTAACAACCACAATTAATGGCCACAACTGAGACTTGCTTACTTGATAAGTTCCATAGCCCAAATTACAAACATAGAAATGGTGATAGTACCAATACATTATCACATTATAAGACTATCAAAAAATAACTCAGAAAAGGTTTAGCAACTATTCTACACATACGTACTTAAAATAATGTGCTTCAGTTTCTCACCATTCCAAACTCCTCTGCATCCCAACTACATAGGATAATAGTTCTCTTAGGCCTCCATCCCGACCGTAGCAGAGCACCAAAACGACTGGC
Source organism: Dendrobium catenatum (assembly GCF_001605985.2). Lineage (NCBI taxonomy): Eukaryota > Viridiplantae > Streptophyta > Magnoliopsida > Asparagales > Orchidaceae > Dendrobium > Dendrobium catenatum. The sequence goes on from NW_021503063.1 coordinate 33,630, forward strand.
AACATCAAGGAGAACAGCCGTTCCACTGTTAGGGTCCACGGCACCATATGTCCATGCATCTCTATGGTTTCCGAGAATAACATAACGGTCAGGCTCCTCACACCCCTTTATAATCGTAATGATATTTTGGATCTCTGCCAATTTCCTGTCTTCCTTAAGAGTAACAGCATCATAAATAGGTGGAAATCCCCTTTAAAGATTAAAACTTTCAAAACCAGTAGAATGACGAAAATTTGTTTCAGTAAGCACAATTCAGTTGAACGTTAAGACTATAAAATCACAAGAAGACCATATCACCAACTACTCTACCATAGGATAAATTACTTCACATGTAAAGCGCAGTGCAAAACCAAATCAAACATCAGGCCCAAAAACATTAGTGCAAGCAATTAGGGAAAAAGATATAGGTGGTCGGTTTTAAAATGCCTTTGGTATTTTAAATCATTTAAAAATATCAGCTGGATAGCAGTATGATTGTCATCCAAGTTAACTATAGACATTACTAATCATAAATGTATATCAGAATCTTATGTAAAACCCATATCTTGTAACTATTTAGTAAGGGTAAAGCAACCAAATATATCTAATAGATAGCACAACCAGATGACAAATGGCTATAACTTCAGAATCCATTGGTTTAACTTGTGTTGAAGACACTTGAATCAACATGTATGACGAAGATTTTTCTATAGATTAACACCACAAAAATGACTTGATATATCTAACCATTTTCCCAGTTGTATATTCATACAATAACCATGTATAAATCAGAATCAGTTGAAGGCGATATCCCTAGTGAAAAAGTAGATTTTGAGGGAAGTGCTGCGGCTTTGTGGCATTGCAGTGGTGCTAGAAATGAAATCTAGGAAGTTTGAGAGAGTTTGAGAGTTTTGTTGATGACGTTGTGGCGTCAGAAGTTGTAGCATCGTGATGTTAGGCTGAATTAGTATTTTTAAAATAATAAATATCTCATTCTACTAACTCGATCCCAAATGCCCAACAGCTTATCGAGAAAGAAAGGAGAGGAGAGGAAGGAAAGAGAAGGAAAAAAGCTAAGATTTGGAGTCCGAAATCCGGTTACCGTTCGTTCGGCCAGTTAGGAAAATTGTCGGGCTCTAAGTAGCCAACCCATACCCTATTTATGATTTCAATTCTAAAGTATATAATGAAAGATATACTTTTATAAGTGTTTTTCTTAAGTTTTAACTTTTAAAAAGGTTTCACAGTTTCACTATGTAACTTTTAATATATTTTTTACTCTCTGTTCTGAATAATTTGTCTGTAAAAATGCAAAATTTCACCAAGCCGGTTTATTCTGTTTTAATTTTTATTTATTCTAAAAAATAAAAATTTGATAAATTTCTGAGCAATTTGAGTTGGCAATTGAAATGTGAGGGTTTTTATATAAGTCGGTATATGATGTTATTTACTTTTAAAAAAAAATAATTGCATGTTGCATTTGCATCATCATGCATTTTATGACATAATGGAGTTTCTGAATTGAAAAAAAAGTCACTCTAAAATTATTTGTTTGGGCCCAAGGTGAAAATGTTATGTACTGGATTATTCTATTCTGGCTCTGTATTGGAGGTTTTATTCTATTATGGTTCTGCTCTGCACCTGTCTTAAACAGGTGAGAGGTAATCCCGCTATGCACCTATCTTGAATAAGTGGGATAGGAAAGATTGAGAGTTATAAGGGGCATAAGTACACATGCATTTTGCACTCATATGTGCATTAGTATAATTAGAATTTAAAATTTAAAAAATACTTTTAAGATTTTGTTTCAATTATATTTTGTTATGAATTGCATTATATTATGGGGTATTATTGTTGGCATATTGAATTTATACTCATTCGATCATTCCGTTGTTTATGATATTTCAATAAAAGGTAAAAGTGTTGCTCAATAGGTCCAGTTAGATAGAGAGCAAGAAGGCCAGGCTTTAGCAAGGATTTAGAATTTTGTCGTTCAGATTTAATTAAGTTTTATAGGAAGTATTGTAATCTAGACTATTGCAATTAATTATTTTGGGAATAGAAACTATGGTTTGAGTACTCTGAATGTTTATTTTATATATTACTGATGACTAGCTAGCTTTGTGTATGTTCATTTGGGGGAAAAAATAGAAATCTTGGAAGTGTAGGAAAGTAGGATCAAAATCCTCCTTTAAGTCTCAGGGCGTCTCACAACCGGTGGGTGCCGACAGTGGTGGCCAAGTGATGGTGGTTATGGCCGGTGGTGATCGTTGGCGGCGGTTGGCAGTAGTCAAGCGAGCTTGCTTGCGGTGTAAACTGTTCTCACTTAAAATTGGGTGAGTTTGGTTTACCTAAAAGATGAACTAGAATAATTTACATTATATTTACTTTATTTTATTTTGCATTCCTTTTTCATCCAACCAAACACCAAAGTTTTCAAAACCCCTGCATTTAGAATACTTTTCACCCTTATGTAATCCAACCAAACAGCACCTTTATGATTTATCATTGAGAGGTTTAAAGTATGATTGTCAAAATTGAAAATGAAATACAATACAAAAAATTTAAGTTTTGATCAACCTATGTAAGATTTTGGATTCGCAACAGTAAAATGACTAGAAAAAAAATTGGTTTTAGTTTTGTCGGGCCAGGTTTAGCCGGCTCAAAAATAATGACTTAAATATTTGATTATTTTTTATAAATAACTTATTAAATTGTTAGTTTTTCAAGTTGTGTCAAAATCGGGTAATTGCATTAGGCAAGGTCAGTTGGCTTTGATCAAGTTAGATTTGGTTGAGATTTTTGACAAGTTTAATGAATGAGTTAGGTACGGGTTGACTATATTCAAGTAGGGTCATTTTTTAGTTGCACCCAAATCCAACCTATAAACCTGAATTAACACCTCTGGTCTAACCATCTAAGACAGGTTTTAAGGTTAATAGGAGAAGAGTAGCTTTGAAACATACAAATCAAAACATAAGCGAAAAATCTTTGCAAGTTTGAAGTGTAAATGCATTCGAGAAAGAGAATAAACAAGAGGGTGTGATCTATACCTTAATACTTATTGAGCTGAGTATGTTGTTCCCAAGGTTATGACCTTGTATGATGATGTTAAGTACTGATTGATTTTGAAAATATTTGTCCTTATAAACTTCCTTAAAAATTATCACAATTATCAAAAATGCATGTTATTGACATGGTATATGGATTATCATTGTCTAATTTATAGAATGAATCCAACAAAACATGGCAAACTTAAAAACCAAGTTTATGAATTGAGCAAGAAGATGTTTATTAGTAAAAAAAGAGCCCTTGTGATGCACTTGCTTTGCTTAACTCTAACAAATGTGATAGTTATTATATATGTACATAGTAGAGCTATCAATAAAAACATGATTTAATAATAATTTTATATGTGTCATTTGGATGATATGCTAGATAAGATGAATGATGTAGTGATATCTTCTAAGATTGATTTGAGAAATGGCCATCATCAAGTTACAATAAGGCAAGGTGATGAACAAAAAAAAAGACTAAAAAGAGATTATATGAAGGGTTGATTATGTTTTTTATCTAACAATGCATATAACACTTTTATGAGTATGATGAATCATATTATTAAGCATTCTATTGAAAAGTTGTGTTGTTGATTTTGATTATATTTTAATCTACAACAAGATACAAGATTATCATTCGGTGCATCTTAGAAGAGTGTTTGAGGTTTTACACGCTAAAAAAGTATATCTAACTGTAAATAAATGTCATTTTATAACTTTATTTGTGATTTTCTTAAGAAAGCATATCTAACTTCAAATAAATGTCATTTTCTAACTCCATGTGTGATTTTCTTAAGATTTATTATGTTTATAAATGGATTATATGTTGATTTTAATAAAGTTAAAGTGATTAAATATTGTTTAAAACCTAATAATATATAAAATATTGGGGGTTTTATGGCTTAGCTACATTTTATAGACTATTCATTATAGAGTTTAATATTGCCATGACTCTATTTATTAATATCCTAAAGAAGGACAAATTTATATGAACAAACCATGCTTTTTATTGTAATCGAAAAGGGATGAAAAAATATGTACTTATGTTGCTTGATTTTCATAACGTTTTTAAGGGTTTTTTTTTTTTTAACGCGTATGGTGTTAACATTAAGTAGTGTTAAGCCAGGAAGACATCTCATTGCATTTTTTAGCAATAAATTGAATAAAAATATACATAAATATTCGAATTATGATAGGGAGTTATATATCATTGTACCAGCTCTTCATTATTGGATATATTATTTATTACTTTAGAGTTTTTTTAATAATCCAACCGTTAAATATTAAAATATTTAAGTTCCAAAAGAAGTTGGGCCCTAGACATTCTAAGTGGATTGAGTTTTTATGGGAATGCTCTTTTTTAAATATTATGCTGGATATAAGAATAAAGTTGTTAATACTTTTGAGTATGATTTTTTTCCTTCTACATACTATTGGAAGCTACGGTGGCTGGTTGATCATATAAAAAAAAGTATATCACTTTTATTAATTTAAGATCCACATCCTTCTATACTTGATTTTTTAATAAAATATCTTATTTATTAGAGTTACTACTAGACATTTTAGTAGAGAAAAGAAAATAATAATGATTGGGGATAGTTATTATTAGTTGACCCTAAAAAATGATGCAACACATATTACTTCACGGTAAGGATGTCTTAGTCCGTTAAAGGTAGAAAACAAAATGTATGATTGTATACACCTCTATCAATTTCATGTAAGTCTGTGATGATGTCCGAATAAACTTTGTAATATGTGGACAAAAAACACTAAAAAAGTATGATCCTATTTATACTATTCGTATATCATTTTTTTTTTTTTAATGGCACATTTTATATCATGTCATAAAATTATTGATTTGCACTGATAAATTATATTTTAATAAAGTGGTTAAATTACATGACTTGCCTAAAATAATTATTTAAGATTGAGGTGTAAAATTCATGAGTTGTTTCTAAAAAATTCTTTAAAAAAAATGTGAAGTTGTGAACATAACTTAAAATTTTCAATTTTTTATTTTCCACAAACTAAGTAGCAAACAAAAGCTTATAAGTTTACTATGTTGTTTAACATGCATCTGGGTAGGATTTGATATTACTTATGTCTTACTTTGCATATAATTTCTCTGTCGATATGTTTACTAGCACGAATCCATTTGAGATTGTATCAAACAAGAAAGCTTATAGGCTATAGATCATGTCGGCCTTCGCGTAAAGTCTAGTTCTAATACATTTGCACAATAATTCATGCAATATATACATGATTTGCATAGAGATATTCACAACAAATATAAATTTTTAATTGATGTGATTGGAAGTTCGCAAAATTTAAGCTCAATGATGAAGTCAATGTGTTCAAATTTAAAAAAGCTTCCATTAGGAATATTTAATAAATAGTATACAAGGAAGAGTCATTTAAAATTTTACAAAACAATAAAGCTCATACCTACAAATTGAAATTTTAATTTATTTTGGTATAAATCTAATTTTTTATTTGTTTGATTTAACTTTATTTCATGATTTACTATCAATTCATTGGATGAATATCAAATGCTAAATTCATGGTAGCTAAATTTGTCCAAGTCAGATGATTTGATTGAAATCTTCAAGTTTATTGTCACCAAAAGCATCATATCAAGCAATGATCTAAACACAATTATTTTCATTTCCTCGGTTTGTTTATTTTTTTTATTATTTATTACTTTTGCAATTAAAAATATGTCAATGGTGAATTTTAACAGATGACATAAACTACTTAAGCATTGAGTTATTTCATATGGTTTTGCATTTTGTCGGTCATGGTTCAATTTAAGTTAAATTTGACATTGGATTATTCTGATTTAGAGGAATAAGGTGCCTATGTCATGACTTTTAACAGGATACAATGGCGAAAAAGAATTCAAATAGCCGACCCAACGTAGTGGGACAAAGGCTTGATGTTGTTGTTGTTGTTGTACAATAGTAATAGTAATGAAGCTCTTCTACTTGACTAACGTTTACTGATTAAGAAAACAAGAAAACTAATATCGAAAGTCGAAACACAACTAAACTTAGTAAAGGCCACGATCACAAACATGGATGGCTCCTAGGCCTCCAAAAGCTTGACTATTGAAGCTTCATGCAACTCTTCAAGCAGTTTATTGAAACTCTTCATCATTGGTTTTGTAATCGTAGTGAAGCCTAAATATCAAATAGTGATTTTAACGATAAGAGTTTTTGGATCCCTAAAGATAATCTGCCATGATGACACTTAACATATACTGAAACTCATTAATACTGTGCATAATAATCTAATGGAAGATTCAAACATATATTTGCAATGAAAAATAATAAGTAAACACATGGATGAAATCATTCAGTTCAATCTGTCATTGATTTTTATGTTCTTATATATATACATCAGCATAATACAACCAAAAAGTTGTCAATTATGCCAAACTATCATTGATAAAAGTTGCAAAACCAGCCCATTCTATGAGGAACAACAGCACGTGGAATGCAAAATATCTTTACTAAATTTGGAATACATGCAGATGGAATGTGTCTGTCCAAGGCTCCATAAAAGCTTTCACTAACATATTTGGCCCACCCGGGCCACTCCACCAAAATTTAGGCCACAAACGGCACCAGGACTGACCCTACGAAACAATGAGGATCAAATCATAAAGATAGGCATATAATGCTCAACCCAATTATCATATCTCATGCCAAGTAAGCCATACTGGTCCAGAGATGTAGCACTTTCCAGAAAGCCATTAATGTTTGTTTCACTTATGTAAAAACTCTTTCTTTACTACGACAGGAGAACACGCCAAAGAAGCAGCTCCCCAATCATTTTCAGAACTACCCTAAACGTTTTTATTCCCTCCCATCCACATCTTTGGGGCTCACCTAACCTACGGAATTGGTATCAAAAAATGGACGGCAAAAATCATACCTTTAGCCAGAGAATAAATTTACCTGATAAGTGAAGTTGACCATCGTGGACCCCCCACCAACGCCCACCACCGCCGACATCTCAGCCTTCCACTCCAGGGGAGCCGGTGGGCCACCGATTGCCCCCAGAATCTCCACTGCAGTAACAGTCGACACAGGCATTGATGGTATCTTCGGAAACCTTTTCCTCACCTCCGCATCCGCAAACCTAAACCTCTCTGCGGATGCGTTGGCAGCCCAGCCAGGAGTAAGTGGATCACCGGGGCCGCCCAGGAGGACGGTGCCCCTCTCGACTCCTCCGCCAACACCGTTCCCAAACATGAGCACGACCACAGCTCCCCTCGCCGCCGCTGCTTCCACAATAGTTCCTCTAGGCCCGCCGCCCCTCCGCACCAGCACCACACATCCACGGACGTCAACGGAAAGGCGATCGAGCACAAGATAATCCTCGTCACGGCCGAGGTTCGCATATACCACAAGCGCAACCGCAGCGCCGGAGGGGGAGTAGCTGTGGTAGGGTGCGACTGCGCGGGCAGTGGGATCGGCCGGCTCGGCCAGGGAGAGAGTCTTAACTAGGGTTCCGTTGAGGAGAAGGGAAAGTGAGGCTGCTGCTGGGTAAGAAAGGAGGACGGAGTAGTTTCGAGTTAGGGATTCCAGGCCAGCGAGCTCGAGGTGAGTGCGGACATAGTCAGCGGCAGCGGCGGCGGAGGGGGTTCCGGCGAGGTGGGGCTCGCGGGTGAGGGCGCGTAGGTGTGAGGAGATGGATGAGTTCGCGGTGGCGGAGAAAGAGAGGAAAAGTCGGCATGGGTCGGCCGTGGCCCCACCACCGCCGGTGCCGCCTAAGTGATGAGGGATAAGGGTATTTAGGGAAGAGGGTTTAGGGGAGCGGTGAAGGTGGAATGTGACGAGGAAGACGATGATGAGCGCTAGAAGGAGGAGGCGAGTAGACAGGGAGAAGTTTGGAAGGGATGGGGGCATTTTGGGAGTAGGGAGAGGGTTCGGAGCGGCGATGAGAAGGAGGCGGCCGGGTTTCGCATACGTGGAGATATTAATTATGAAAAGGTTGTTGTTTTTTATATAATATTGAAAAGAGACAGCGACGCCACGCATATATTGCATGGGATCCATATCGCTATGGAACAGAATAATGCCATTTGCCGTCCTTGAGTGCGCGTACGTCAAATCAATTTGGGCGTGCAATTTTCTGTTTTTTCGAAAAATATTTTATATCATAATATTCTGATTAAAAAATAATCATAATAAATAATAAATATTTAAAAAATTGAATTTATTTAAATATTGTTGCGTCCCAAAATATTCACGGAGAAAGAGAAATATAATATTTAACGTCTTATTTTGTATGAAGATACATCACATTCAAATAAAACAGATGGTGTAGCGTTCATAAGAGACATCAGAGTTTTTATGTAAAAATTAATGAAAATGAGAAAAAATCATAGAGCTTGACTCCGTTTGAATGAATCAACTAGTGTTTGCAGTTAATTATAAATGTGGCCCTTCTTTAAGGGAAGTCATTAGTTTGATGTAGTAAATATACACCACATAAGCTGCATTACATTGTGGGAATTGGAAGAATTAGTGTTGACATGTTCGTTTAGTTGGCAGGATCATAGTCGGTGGGGGACGAAAGGATGAAAGTCGAAAAGATCGTAGTCGGGTGACAGTGATAGGGAGGATCGTAGTCGGTGGGCGATGGAGGTCAAGAGGATCGTTATCTAGCTACGGAAGTCAGAAGGACCATAGCTGGCATGTTACAAAGGTCAAAAAGACCGTAATCTAGCGACATATGTCAGAAGGACCGTCATCGATAAGCAACGGAGGTTAGAAGACTGTTGTTTGGCGACGACCGACGGAAGTCGGGAGTACCATAATTTGATGACATGTGTCAAAATGACTAAAGTCGACATGCGACAATGATCAGAAAGATCGTTGTCTGACGACGAAGGTCGGAAGAATCATAGTCGATAAGCAACAATAGTCAGAAAAGTCCGTTGTCTAACAATGGAGGTCAGAAGAGCCGTAATCGATGGACGACAGTGGTTAGAAAGATCGTTTTTATACGACAGAGGTCTGAAGGATCATTGTCTGGAGACAATGGTCGAAAAGATCGTAAGCAGGTGACAGTGGTCAGAAAGACCGTTTGTTTGACGATGGATGTCAAAAGGATAATAATCGGCAGGAGATAATGGTTAGAAAAATCATTGTCTAACAATAAAGGTCAAAAGGATCATAGTCGTAGGGCAACAGTTGTTAGAAATAACATTATTTGGTGATGGAGGTCGGATGTAGTCGACGTGTAACGAAGGGTGAAAAGTCTGTAGTCTGATGACAGATGTCAGAAGGACAATTGTATGGCAATGGAGGTTGAAAAGAACATAGTAGATGGCTTGGCAGAAGTCTGACGTCAGTTAGTGACAGGGCAGAGGTATGACATGTAATATCACAAACTCTTAACTATTGAGATATTGTCTGCTTTGGCCTAAAAGCCTTACAGTTTTCTCATATTAGTGTAACTTTCCAATAGGTCACTCATCCTAAAATTACTCCAGGATGAGCACGTTTAACTACATAGTTTTTAATGAAATTACAACCATTATACCAAAAGGCATCTCGATGTTTAAGAGTTTAGCTTCTTTTACTTAAAGGCATCTCGATGTTTAAGAGTTTCATACGGCATCAGTCAGTGGTCGTGCAGAAGCCCGATGATAGTTCGGCGATGGTCGATTGTCTGACGGTGGTCGAGAAGGTATATGGTGGCAAGATAAGTTTAGTTTATATCTTTTCCTCGCTTGGGTTCCCCCTTCCATAAAGAATGAGGGATTTATTTATATTTTTCTAAGAGTGTCATGGATAGTAAATATGAGAGAAATCAATGGTGAGTTGGGAGTGGTTTGACATAATATTAGCGTCAGGTGGCGGTCCAGCGGAACTTCGGCATTAGGTGTTGGTCCGGCGGAACTCCGGGCATCAGGTGATGGACCGATATAACATCGGGCGCTAGGTGGTGATCTGGTAGAACTCCGGCTTCAGGTGGTATTCCGGAGGAACTCCGAGCGTCAGGTGCTGAGCCGACAGAACACCAGTATCACGTGGTGGCCCAGTAGAACTCAGGGCATCAGGTGGTGGCCTGACAGAACTTCAGGCATCAAATGGGGTCCGGTGGAATACCAGCATCAGGTGGTGATCCGACGGAACTCCGGCTTCTGGTGGTGATCTAGCGGAACTCTAGCGTTTGGTGGTGGTTTAAAGAACTTCGGCATCTAGTGGTGGTCCTGCATAACACGGCTTTAGGTGGTGGTCTGGCGGTTTATTGGTGTTAGGTGGTGGTCCGGCAGAACTCCGACTGTGGCCGAGGAGGAGCAAGGAGGCAAGAGCGATCTCCGATCTCTCTCTTTATCTCTTGCTTGGGGCCCCTTTTAAGAGGAATGAGGGGTCTTTTTATATATTTCCTAGAGTGGCATGGCCCGTAAAATAGGAGGAAGATCAGGGATAAATGGGGAGTGATTTGGATGGACAGTCGATGTTGAATCCCTTGATCATGGATCATTTGTTGGGGATTTTAATGTTTTAGTGATATCATAATTTAGTGATCTTGGGCTCGATGGATTTATCTCATCGAGCAGCTCGATTCGTCTATAAGCATGTCACGCTTAGAAACTGTTTGGTAATCCAAATTATGGTTCGAACCTTCTAACAGTGCTTCTGGTTTTGATTTTGGACCCATTTTGGCTCGGATTGAGTCGAATTTGGTGTCATTGGGTTCGTATTTTGAAGACGTTCAGTTCGACTATAAGTTTGATGAAATCTGAGTTCGGATGATCCCATTTTTAATTTTGGAAGTTTCCAACTTGATTTTTCCTCGAGATTTGTGCCTAATCAGGATTATTTTTTGATGATATATCAATAGTATAATTACTTGTTCTTTTATTAAACTCAATGTACCTATGTTGCACTAACCAAATATCCCCATTTAACATGAAAAAATAAAAAAATTTCTTTTATGAAAAAAATTCCTTCAACATCTTTAATTAAGAGTGGGATAATCAAATAAGGTAATGATTATCATAAGCTTAAATTATGAGCAAGAAAATTAGCATGAGACTTCCTCTCTCTCTCTCTCTCTCTCTCTCAATCTTCCACAAGTTCATGGCCAGATCCTAAGTCAGCCCAGAGTAAAAGAAATTGCCTATAAAAAGGGTATATTTAGAACTTTGCCCCCCCCCCCCCCCCCTAAATAATTTGTTTATCCTAATGCCTTGCTCAATTGTTCGTGCCCGTCACTTTTTCTTTGCATCATTCAGTCGGGTTCGGTTCTCTAGCAGGCTGCAGCTGAGGCATCTCTTCTCGGAGGATCGAAGGCACCTTGGGCATTTCTTTTCTGTAGATTGAAGGCTTGGGTTGGGTCTCCTCTTAGAATCATAAGCTAGGGTTGGTTTCTTTCTCTTGAGATTGAAAGAATATCAGCTATTTTTGGAGTTTCTTTCTTATACAAGCAATAACAACACATTAAGGTATGTTTTCTTGCCTCCCTTTTCTACAAATCAAATGGTTAGGATGAATGACCATTGTAATAAATCGTTTGCCTCTTGAAATCAGTCAAAACCAACAGCTGTTCATGGTTTTTTTCTTTATTGAGATTAAAAAAAAAAAAAGACAAAGGCTAGATGAGGGGAAGTAGTTTTACTTATTGAGATGAACGACTTCATGCTTTCTCATACATTTTTTAGGGGGATTTACATACATACAATTTTATTTCATGCTATTTACATATGTAACATTCAAAACTTTAATATTACATCATATCACTTTATAAAATTTTAATATCAAATATATCATTCATATATTTTATTCTTATCACCCATACCATCCTATAAACTTTAATATTTCATTCAATGCACTCATATTTATTATATGGGTGATCGGCCTATAATATAAAAGTTTTAGCTATTAAATATGTAAATAGCATGAAATACAATAGTATGTATATAAATCCCTCTTTTTTTAAACTAAAGGATAAATAGAGAGTCTCCAAGAAATTTTATAAATCCTAAATTCTAGATAATTTCATTCCCGAGTTGCCATTGCCATCTCATTGGGCTATTTCAGCAAATTGTTGCCCTTGCAACCCAAAGCCAACCTTCCACTGGACATGGCACAAATCATGATCTCTAGTTGGATGCTACCTGCTCGCGAGTTATTCCCATATTGAAACTTCAATTTTATCTTTGATGGGGAGGTATTCACTATCAAAATTTGATGTAGAGCTGTCAACATTTGACCCGACCCGAAAACCCGACCCGAAAATTTCGGGTTCGGGTTAGAGATTTCGACCTGTTTGTAAAATTGAGTCGGGTTCGGGTTGACCCGGAAACCCGAAATCAACCCGATTTGACCCGTTTTTTAATTAATTTAAGAGAGTTTTAAAGGATTTTTATGAAATAAGTAAATGATATTTTAAAAAATTATAAACAATGTTGTCAAAATTAAATTAATTTTGATTTATTTTAAACTAATTGAAGTAAATCTTGCCTTAATTTGATTTAAAATTAAATAAGAATTAAATAAAAAAATTTAATGAAATACACCCGAAGCGGGTCGGGTTCGAGTTTGGAAAATTGACCCGTTTGCAAAAACGTGTCGGGTTCGGGTCGGGTTGAACAGTGCGGGTCAATTTCGGGTTGGACCTGAATCCGACCCATGACCCGCCCCGATTTTGACAACCCTAATTTGATGCAACTCGTGCAAGCTGATAAACCCTAACACTAAAAAAGTACTCAAATTCATGAAGTTTGACTTTCAACTTGATATCGATATTCAATATTTATATTTGAGATACAACTTGATGTTTAAACTATTGAAATCGTATGTTGAAGAATGAAGATGAGATAAAACATGCCTTATTGGTTAAAACTTTAAAGAATAAGAGACCCGAACCCGACCCGTGACCCGCCCCGATTTTGACAATCCTAATTTGATGCAACTCGTGCAAGATAAACCCTAACACTAAAAAAGTACTCAAATTCATGAAGTTTGACTTTCAACTTGATATCGATATTCAATATTTATATTTGAGATACAACTTGATGTTTAAACTATTGAATTCGTATGTTGAAGATGAGATAAAACATGCCTTATTGGTTAAAACTTTCAAAAATAAGAGACTGCTTGTTAAAAGTTGGTGCAATAGTTTGGAGATTCATTGTGTATTTGCATCACATAAATCTAATAGTTTTGTATGTGACTTTGAAATATATATTTCTTCATGTACAAACTTAACTAGTGTTTGCGATTAATTTGTCGAAAATAATAAAACCTTCACGTGCATATTATTCATATTTATAAGAATTTGTCCAACATAGAATATTAAATTATTCATATATATTTGCGACTTACTTAAAATCCTCAAGTCTAACATGTCATAGCTAAATATTTGAGAGCAATAAGATATTGCCCCCAAGTTGGAACATAATAACCCAAGTTTATTAGTTAATAAGGATCTTTCAAAGTTTATACCTTCTAAGATTTCTTGAAGAATCTATACTTTTTAAGACTTTAGTATTTTGATTCTAAAATTCTTTTGTATGCTCACATAATGCACTCACACACATTTTAGTGCATTTACACAATTTAGATTCCATTTTTAGATTCATTTAGCTTTTTAATGAGATGGAATTCATCTTTACATGAGTTATGGCTTATTTTTCTTAGGGGTGTCAATATTTGACACGACCCGAAAATCCGACCCAAACCCGAGCCGAAATTTCGGGTTAGGGTCAACCCGAAACGGGTCGGGTTCGGGTTCAGCATTTTGACCCGTTTCAAAAATCGGGTCGGGTTCGGGTTAACCCTTTGACTCGAAAGTGACCCGATTTTGACCCGGCAACCCGAGATTGACCTGTTTTTGACCCGAAAAGAGGAGATTGACCCGTTTTTTACCCGGAAATTAGCCTTTTTTGTTGGAAACGGGTCATTCGGGTCGTGTCGGGTTGACCCGGACCCTAAGCGGGTCGGGTTCGGGTCAGGAAAATTGACCCGTTTTTAAAAACGGGTCGGGTTCGTGTTGTCCCGAACAGTGCCGGGTCAGTTTCGGGTTCGACCCGAACCAGACCCGTGACCCGAAATTGACACCCCTATTTTTCTACATAAAATTTAGACTATTTTCCATCCATTTTTCATGACATTGCAATTCTTTGAGTGATTCTTTCAAATATGCAGTTGTTCTAGTATAGATACTGAGAGTTCTGTGCTTGGAAGCGAGTTATTAAAGTTCCTCAATTTCGCACAACTCATTTTGATATATTGGTTGAGAGCTTTATTAATAATAAAAAAGTCTTTAATTTCTTTATGTTAATTTAACTTAATAACTCAAATATACCCCCTCCCCCTAAAAAAAAATGAATCCCCAGTTTCAGTAGATTAAATCAATGTCATCTAAGCTTTTCCGCAATCAATTAAGACTTCGTTTAGAAAAACTTTCTTAATATTTATGAATAAATTTAAAACTCTAAAAAAAATCCCCAATTTCAATAGATAAAATCAAGGTCATCTAAGCTTTTCCGCAATCATTTAAGACTTCGTTTAGGACAACATTCTTAATATTTTATGAATCAATTCAAAAAAAAAAATTGTAATAAAAAATTATTTTAAAAAATAGTAAAAAAATAGTCCCAAACAAAACCTAAAACACACATTACAAATGAATTAGTCTCTACTTCCTTTACTCTGCCAATATCATATGAGCTTTGAATTTGTTTTCTTTGCTATTTTCTTTGTCAAAAAATTGGCCATTAATTAACTAATAAAATTGATAATTATGTTCAACGTCATGCATAAGCACTTAATATAGAGCCAATATAAATTTGAATTTATTTAAAGGAAATATTAACAATTTTAAAGAAATAAAAAACAAAAAGATTCAAGTGGCTGTTTGGTGTACAGAAAGCAACAGTTGATTTATGCGTTCAAATAAGTTGTTTGTAAATAAATTATAAGCTTTCAATAGTTTTATTAACGTTTTGTTTTCAGTAGCAATCATAATTTTTATCTGCCCACTATTTTTTTCATAGCATTCAACATATTTTTTACTAAAAGCTGATTTAAATAACTTTTTAGAAAGTTGTCCCAAACTAAATCTTGGGATAGCTTTTTAAAATAGTTTTTTAGTAAAAAAATTATAATTAAAAAAAAATTGTATTAAAAATTGCTCTACATGACTACATAACAGCAAGAAAACTATCGCAAACGAATACTTGGGCTTCGTTTGGAATGACCTTCTTACTAATTCTTAAAACATATTTTTAATACAAAAGTTAAAATTTTTATAATTAAAAATTATTTTAAAAAATAATAAGAAAGTTGGCTCATACAAACCCCTAATTGCAGAACTTTTATTAGGTCCTCTGACCGGACGTTGCTCTATGTTCGGTTATCACTAAGTTACTCGATTTTTGCTCGGTATTGCTTGACAATAACGAGAAATACCGCTCTGTGAAGACCTATACCGAGTAATACCAAAAAACACTGAGTTTTTTCTAGAAAAAAAAGAAAAAAACTCGGTGTTTTTTGGTATTACTCGGTATTGCTCGGTATTTTGTCTTCACATAATGATATTTCTCGTTATTGTTGGTATTGCTTGGTATTTGCTTGGTATTTCTCGTTTTGTGCCTGCTACGTGGCGCGATCTCAGTGCCAGTCGAACGTAGCTCTACGTATGTTCACCGGACCAAATAAAAGTTCCTAATTGCAAGTGAGCTTTCTCTTGCATGAGCGGTCCACAAACAAAATTTTTAAAGTGATTTTAGGATATTAAAATAATATTTTTTGGCCGTCCACCCAATGGGCGTATCGTAAATTTAAAATATGAGTCAATTCAATTTCATATTATTTTATATTTTTATATATAAATTAGACGTGATAATTGAATGAACGAAGGAAGTAATGTTATTAAAACATGAAAATAATTTTTTTGCCGAAAGACAGACAAATAATTGAGACATAGGAAATAATTAATAATCAATGTATCAAATCAGCGTAAAATTATTATTATTTTAATTAGTATAATATAATTTTTTTATCATTATATAAATTTTAAAATAATTTTTAATGAAGTTTGTACATAATTTTTTTCCAACAGAAAAGATGGATAAATATTGATTGCCTGTATTTCTTTACAGTCACAAACTAAAATTTTGGAATAAATTAAGTGTAGATATATCCATTTAAATTTAATTGAAATTAGTTGTTTGTGATTTATATGGTAACCCAAGCAATTTTTTTAAGGCTTCATTTTTTGAATAAATTAAATTTTTTATACTAAAATTCTGTTTTAAAAAGCAATAAAAAAGTTTTCCCAAATGAAGTCTTAATATGATTACTATTTGTTAATTGTGTTATCACTATTTTTTTAAAAAATTTATATTGAAAAGCTACTTTTTACAACACTAAGGTTTCATTTGAGACGGCTTTCTTACTGCTTCGAAAAAAAGCTTTCCAGTACAAATAAAAGTTGAAGAGGAATATTTTGAATCTTTTGACACATTTAAAGCGATCATTAAGCTAGTGAGACACATTTTGAAT
Source organism: Dendrobium catenatum (assembly GCF_001605985.2). Taxonomy (NCBI): domain Eukaryota; kingdom Viridiplantae; phylum Streptophyta; class Magnoliopsida; order Asparagales; family Orchidaceae; genus Dendrobium; species Dendrobium catenatum. The sequence continues at coordinate 50,197 of NW_021503063.1, forward strand.
ATATTTTTTTCTTTCCTTTCCATACTCGTCATAGGTTCTTTGATCCATAACTTCTAAGCTTGTTAGTAGGGTTGTGTCACACAGACATATTTGGATCCAACAAATGCACTTTTCCTTAAAATTAGCATTATATATATAATTTATCAAAGCTATATAAAAAACACTTGGTACTATAGTTTAATTCTCTCTTTATATTTAAATCTTTGACTCTTTATTCTTCCATTAATTTTAGGAGTTACTATTTTGTATATTATAAAAAGATAATTAAAAAAAAGAAAGAGTTTTTGTTTAACTCAAATATTATAATAGATTTGTGTCTATGCTATGCTAAAATAATAGTGGGTTCAATGAAATAATATATTTGTTTTTTAATGAAGCAATTTAAAAAAGCTATATTTTAACTATTAGAAGATTTGTAGCACAAAAACGAGCTTAAAAAATCTCTGAATTACTAAATGAGATATGAATTAATATTAAATATTTAATTTACATACAAAATGCGCCTGTAGCTCAGTGGATAGAGCGTCTGTTTCCTAAGCAGAAAGTCGTAGGTTCGACCCCTACCTGGCGCGACCTACTTTTTGACCTTAGCAAAATTAACGGTAATATTTTGCCATTAAGAGATTTAACTAAAGTAAAAAAATATAATTAGTAATACATTTTTTTGTTAATTTTCTATTTAGGATTTGATTAATTTTTTAAAATATTTAACTGAAATTTGTCTGGAGTAGACATAATTTTTGCATATATTTTCTGTAATTCCTTAATCAAAATGTAATGCCTTTCCTACTAATTACGTGCCTTTTTTTACTACGGTAAAACTCTCCTTCTCCTAAATTTATTAATATATTTATAATAAAGATAATTTATATTTAAATCTTCTAATAATTATATAAATTATACAAATTTTTGCTCCTAAATTAAAGAATTCATATTATCTATTCTTGACTTCTTGTTTTGAAATTTCAACTCTAACCGCATTGGTGAGGATCCCACCCAATTAACAAATAGTCTATATTATATATCGATTATTATTATTATTTTTTAATAATTGAAATGGTCACTGACTATTTGAAAATTTCATTTTAATTTCTTTATTTTTTAAATATGGACATAATGATTTCAAAGAAAAAATTAATTTGATATTTTTTTAAAAAAAATTAAAGGGCCAAATTGATATTTTTATATAATCATTACTTAACCTTTTTTCTAATAATAATAATAAAATTATTCACTTTGAAATATCAAAGAACATTAAAAGTTCTTAAATACAAGTAAAATAGCTTCTAAATTAATTACAAATCATTCCAAACAATATCAAAATCTCTGCACATAACATCACAAACACATATATATTTATATATCCCCTTATAATACAAAGTGAGGCTTCATTTGAGACAGTTTTCTTAGGCTTTGTTTGGAGCGCGCGGTTTTCTCACTACTTCTTAAAGCAATTATATCGTAAAAAATTTAATTTTTTGTGCGAGAAAACTGTTTTAAGAAACAATAAGAAATCCATTCCAAATAAAATCTTATTGTTTTCTAAAACAACCTTTTAGTATAATAATTTTTTGAGCTAAAAATTTTACCAAACAAAGCCTTATACAAGAAAACAGGAATTCAAACATAAATTAACCTCTAAAATAAAGAGCTGTCGAAATAAACTCATTGCACATTAAGCTGCATCAGAAGGGATAGCTAGCTCTTGCCAAGTGTAAGTAAGAGAGGATCTGCTTCCATATCCATTAACTCTCTGAATGATCTCCACCCTTCATTTCCTCTTACAAAATTGGGCGATTGGCCGGAATCCTCGCCGGAGCTCTTGGTGGATGGCGCCGTACAGTGGCAAGAACCCTTTCCGGTGAGCCTCTGAACCAAACTCCTGAAGTTCTTAGCGTTTGTATGGATGACCTTAGGAGGTTGAAGGTAGACGATGACCGGATTCCGTCGACCGGTTGGAAGCTTTCCCGGCTTCAGAAGGTGATTTCTTGGAGCTATAAGCCCTCTGGATGTAGAAGAAGAAGGCATTTTAGTGTAGGAAGGATCGAATAATCTAAACATTATATACTAACGTAAATATTAAAATATGTGAATAATGGAAGTCAAAAAAGTTTCGTTGACCGTAAAAGGCTTTAGTCAAAATTCAAAGTCAACGGCCGGCTGTCGATCACAACTTGTGGGTCAATGCTGAGTCAAAAAGCTACCACGTGCTTGTTATTGTGTTATATATATATGACTCTTTCTATAGAAGTATTTTTGAATATTTATTTAAATTAATAAATTTTTATATTACTTTAATTAGATAAATTTTTTTCATAAATTATTTTAATTAAAAATTGATCAAAATATTTTAACTTAATTTTTAAAAAAGCCGTCCACATGATCAAATTATTTGAAGAAGAGAAAATACATATTAGATATAAATCAAATAATTTCGAAGCAATTAATGGAGAGAATAATTAATGAAAAGAAGTAATAAAGAGGTAATTATTTAGGTTTTATTTAAGAAATTTTTTTACCTTTTCATTTTTTAATTGCAATCACAATTTTTATTAGACTAATGATTTTTTACTGTTTTAAAAAAATTACATAAAAGCTATTTTTAAAACAACTTTCACAAAAATGTTTTTCCTCTATTACAAAAAGAAATTTGACTTTTTTTTATAGTTTTTTTACTGTTTTATAAAACAATATTTTTTATACAAAAATTTCAAATTAAAAAAATAAAATGCTCTGTCCCAAATGAAGCCTTCAACTATTCCAAACGGATCTTTACTTATTCTTTGCATATTATTATTTTTCTAAATATTAAAAAAATGATAATAATAATCACCACACAATGCAAGAAAATCACAGTCAAATGTTTGCTGGAATTTAGTGGAGGATAGAGTACAAAATAAAGCTGTCAAAGCGCGATGGAAATTGAGAGTCGGTAGAAATTCAAGTCAAAATAAGCAATTCTTGAATCGAGCTTTGACTGTATTTTAGCTAATAACCAGTCCTAATAATGTGAATCTTTCTATGAGTATTTTTACACGAATATGACATATAATATGAATCTTTCTATTAGTTGATACTTTACAGAAAGTCATCTTGATCAGGCAAAATTTTGGAGACATAATTAAATTGAAAGTTTTCAAAATTAAATTTGGGATCATTCAATTTTTAATTTAAGCAAATTTATAGTCAAAGTAAAGGTCTCCGTAAGACAACCAACGATATCAAAATCGATCTAATCCGAGCCCAAATGAGATCAAATGAATTGCTTAAAGTATATTTGAAAGTTTTAGAGCATTAATTAAAATATATAATGATATCCAAATTAGACATGCTTATAGTTGAATTGAGCATATTGATGAAATGAATCCAAAGAGCCCAAAATTACTCTATTATGACATCATTAAGAAACTTAAATACTAAATAAATGCTTCATGACCAAGGAAATCAATATGGGCGGTACGATGTAGTCTTTTAGATTCTAATTCAAATTATCAGAATACGCATAAAAATCCTATAAATAAGGATAATTCTTCATTGAGGGAAGTGAGAGAGAGAGAGAGAGAGAGAGAGAGAGAGAGAGAGAGAGAGAGAATATAGAGAATTAGAAAGATCTCTTTTGCATTTTTCGGATATCGCCACTAGTGACCGCCACCATCTATTGTCATTGACAAACACTATCGCCACCGACGATCAACATCAATAATCACTATCATCTCAAGAATTATGAGAAAATTTAACACTGGTGTTGAGCATAGCTGCTCTCCTTTGGACGTACACTTACTTTTTATACTCTGATCTATTAAAGAATCAAGTCCTCTTGTTAGGTGTTAAGTGTCCCTTTGTTGATACTTAATTTTTGTAATATCCCTTAGGAAAAATCTAACATCTTAAAGGAGGATTTTTGTATCACTTACATAGTAGATTTTTCAGCTGGGCCGAACCATGTGATTTATTCCCTTTTCAGATTTTCTATATATTTTTTTTTTTGGACTTGTTACTCTTATCTATGCATGTTGAATTTTTCATTACTACTGAAACGTAAAACACATTTTCTGCTGGCTCAATTTTGCACACAAGATTAGAATTTTTATATGAATACTACATATCTAAAAAATGAATATGACATATATAAAATATACATATAAAGTTAGAATAAGCTTCTGCATAAAAAATAATTGTAAAGTTGTTGTGAGAAATATTTTTTTTAAACTATTGAAAAAATAATCTTTTAAGTACAATTTTTATTTTGAAATCAACAAAAAATCAGTAATCATGCAGTGGGTAAGGTTAGAAAATCAAAGCAGTAAAAAAATTATCCCAACCAGACTCTACAACTAGTTAGAAATAGAGTTGTGTAAGAGAGAACAAAATTTACATGAATATGATTATATATTTTTTTTAATTATGTATTTAAAAATAATGTGTGATTCATTATTTATTTATTGGACCACATATGGAGAGGTGTCTAGTTGATTTGGGGTAGTTGAGCAACTTAAAGAGAGAGACAGAGGTGGAGGAGGAGAATTCTTGCCATTGTAGCTTTTGTTTTAATTTAAAATAAAATTATCTATCATGACGTTAGAAAAAGAAGAGTAAGGTGGAGAGAGAGAGAGAGAGACGGCAACTTTGTATAATCCTAGTGCTTATATATGATATTATGTACGAGATTTGATGTTTAGAATAAAATATGAATGCTTGATGAGCACACATCTCTAACCTTTCAAATAGTTAGAGCTGTTCGTACAATATAATAGATATGAACGATGGAATGTAATTTCCATGTTGAAAGTAAATAGGCAAAACGGTCGTTAACTTTATCGCTCATAAATAAGGCTGATGGACATCGTTGATACTAACAACAAAGTTCATTAACTTTATCGCTCTTTGTCACTAACAATGTTGCTGCATGCATCATTTATAAAGCTGATGCAAATTATTGATATCAATGTCAATGCTCCTCAAATTTATTTCTCATTGTTGTTAATAAAGTCGATGCAAACCATCACCTATAAGACTAATGCAAGTCATTAATACCAAATCTAACACATGCCAAACATTATTTGTTCACTAACAACGTCGATGCAAGCAATCACTCATGAGGTTAATGCATGTTGTTGTCTCTAACACTGACACTTGACAACTTTATTTTTTATCTTTTTCCAATAAATTCAATATATGTTATATAAAGTTAATGCATGCTATTGACAACAACACCAACCTTGGCTAGCTTAATCGCCTGCCATCATCAATGACGCCGACGCACTCCATCACGAATAAGGGTAATGGATAATATTTTCACCAACTCAAAACTTAAACTTCAGTACAATGATTTATACTAGACTTCTTGGTCTTTGGTGTGCTTTTTTTTAAATGAGGATGACCAAATTGACTATAAATGATCCATTAAGAATACTTATGATGTTCATGGCTCATTTAACTTTCATCATGAATTTCATCATTAACAATTCATAATTATATTATATCAATATCTCCCAAAATTATGAGGAAGATTATTGATACATCATAGAAAATGGCCTTGATCGGTCATGAATCTTCAGGCATATCCAAGTTGAAAACTTTTGAAATTAAATTTGGAACCATTCTAACTCCAATTTTAATAAGCTTATAGTCAAACTGAACGTCTCGAAGGGATTAACCCAACGACCCCAAAATCGATCCAATTCTAGCAAAAAATGTGTTCAAATCGGAAGGTTGAAGCATATTTGGAAGGTTCAAATCGTTAATTGAATCACCAAATGATAACCAAATATGACATGCTTATAGTTGAATCGAGTGGCTTGATGAAACAAATCCAACGAGTTCAAGATCACTTAATTCTGACATCTTTAGTGTAGTTCAATGCTTGATGAATTCTCTATAATGGAGGGAATCAATATGAGCCATTCGATAAAGCACTCTAAATTCGCCTTAGAGCTTCTCCATATTTTATGGAGCATTCAACTTCTACAAATCAATAAATAGTCCTCCACTCTCTATATGAAAGGGGCTTGGATCGTCGCCCGTGGACTGCGGTCCCTCTGACCTTCTTCGTCTGTCAATTACGATCCCTCCGACCTCCATCACCCGCTGACTGCTATTGCTTCAACCATTGTCGCTCACCGACTATGGTCCGTCTGACCTTCATAGCTCGTCGATTACGATTCCTCTAACATTTGTAGCCCACCGACTACAGTACCTCTAGCCATCATTGCTCGTCGACCATTATCGCTTGCTGATTATGGTCCCTATGATCATTGTCACCCATTGACTACGGTCCTTCCGAACTCCATCTCCCGCCGACTACGGTCCCTCCGACCATCGTTGCTTGCCGACTATGATCCATTCGATCATTGTCGCCCACCGACTACGATTCCTAGTGTTACAACTCCCTACCGACTATGGTCCTTTTGACCTTAGTCGCCCGCTGACTACGGTCATCAGACCTATTTTGCCCGCTAACTATGATCCCTCCAACCTTGATCGCCCTCTGACCACGGTACCTTCATCAGAGCAATTTCACCTAGGACCACTGTGGCCTACCGACTATGATCCTTTTGACCTTAGTCGCCCGCTGACTACGGTCATCAGACCTATTTTGCCCGCTAACTATGATCCCTCCAACCTTGATCGCCCTCTGACCACGGTACCTTCAACCACTATCTCCTGTCGACTATGGTCCCTCTAACCTTTGTCGCCTGCTAACGACAGTCCCTCTGACCTTGTCATATACCGACTATGATCCCTTTGACCTTTGTCACCCAACTACGGTCCCTCCAACCTCCGTAACATGACTACGATCCCTCCAACCTCCGTCACCTAACTACGATCATACCAATCAAACGAACAAGACGAAAATCTCTTGAGAATAACACTCATATAACTAGATTCTTACAACTCCCACCATGCAATGTGCTCTCTATTTTCTACATTGAGTCAACATCTTCCCCGAGGAAGGATATCATTTGTAATAAACCACAAACACTAGTGGGCTCATTTCAATTGAGTTAGACCTCGTGGTTTTTCTCCCTTTTCAGGGTTTTTTACATAAAAATTATAGTGTCTCTTATGACCCTCACATTCCTCTCTCTTATACCTATGTGTGCTAGATCTTCGTACAAAGTTTGGATGCTAAACTCTATATATCTCAACGGTCGTGAATATTTCAGCCCGTAATAAATATCATCTATATTCTATGCAATACACTAGTGTAATCATTTTAATTGGGGTAGACATTGTAATTTTTTTCATTTTTTGAATTTTCACATAAAAATATCATGTCTCGTATGGGTTGCTTTCAGTGGCGTACCCATAAAATGTATTTAGGGGGGGGGGGCTAATTATTATTATTTTCTTTTATAATTTTCCTTCAACTTTTTACATATGGACTTGGAACTAATATAGTTAGTTAAAAAAAATAAAACCTTGATAGTGAATTAGTTTATTTTTTCCTTCACAAAATGACTCTCAATCATCAAAGTACTTGATGACTGCTAGAACAGGTTCAATATATTAACTAAATACGTAATATTAAAAATCTCATTGCACAAAAACAAATCATAAAATCTCTTTAAGGTCGAATCAATACAGGATTAAGCTAATATCTACCAAGAAAAAAAATGTAAATGAATAGGAAATTAAATTGGGAGCGATTTGAATGGACGGCTGATATTGAATCTCTTGATCGTGGACCGTTTATTAGGCATTTAAATGTCTTAGTGATATCAGAATTCAGCTATCTCAGGCTCGTTGGATTCTTCTCGTCTAGCCGCTCAATTCGACTATAAACATGTCAAATTTGGAAACCATTTGGTAATCCAAATTATAGTTTAAACCTTCCAAATATGCTTCCAATATTTGATTTGGAGTCATTTGGGTTCAGATTGAGTCGAATTTGGTGCCGTTGGGTTCGCATATTTGAGACGTTCAGTTTGATTGTAAGTTTGTTGAAATCGAAGTTCAGATGGTCTCCGATTTAATTTTTGAAGTTTCTAGATTGATTTTATCTATAGATTCCCTATACATTTTTTTTTTTTCATTTTGTGGGGAGGGGGCATTAGCCCCCCTTCCCTCCGCCCACGGTTGCTTTGACTTATTTTATCTATAGATGTGTGTGTGGCTGTTATTTCAAACGATTATAAACTGAGAAACTCTATTTTTCTCTACTTGTGCATTATTGAAGGGACACATTTCTTCTACATTAAAAGTAATTTTCATCATGTTGACTTCATATTTAACATTACATTTTTGCATCAACAACAACAACAATCAAACATTTATCCAGCTACGTGAGGTCGGGCTACATAAGTTATTTTTCCTTCATTTGTGTTTTGTTAGGATTAAAGTTCTCATTTAAATCTAATAAAGAAAGTCATTTTTTACCCATATTTTCAACAAGTCTTTTTTAGTTTAATCTCCTTTTCTTAACATAATGCACAAATCTAGATATGTATACTTCTCCTAACAGGGACTTATCAGTATAGCCTTATGTTTTGCATTTTTGCATAAATAATTTATTATTCTTTACAATATATTTACTTTAATAAAATAAGTAAATATTTGTGTCTTATACATAAACAATTATCTCATAGTATCATAATATTATGATTGTTAATAACCAAAGTTAATTTAGATTGGAGAGAGCATCTCAATAAATATGCTTGCAAGTTAAACTCATAGTGGTCAAGTTCAACTAAATTTAATAAATTTCGAACCTTAAACTCCTCAACTTATTGAACTATATCATTATTAAAAATACTTTAAAATATATCAATATAATTTAAAATTTATTAAACATATTTTTTTATGCCAAATTATAAAAATAACTATAGCTTATTTCTAATTTATAGCTCAACTAATTTATTATTTATTTTAAATAATTTATATTATTTTAATTATAACAAGATTGAACAACATTAAAAAAAAATATTTTTTCATAATGCGAGTTTTTTAATGCGAGGCCACTGCTTGTCTTTTGAGAGAACTCCAGGTTCGAAGTCGAGGCCGAGGCCCTTTCGCGAATGCCGGTTGCTAAATCCAACGGCTCTGCCCAGCGCCTACGGCTTTTTAGGCTTACGGGATCGCTGGCTGCGCTGATTCGGCCAACGGGTTCCACCAATCTGATCCGATCCGATGGGGAACAACTGCGCTTTAATGGTAGCCATGCGTTCTTCCGTCCGTCCCCGCTTGCGGTCCATGTGCGCGCGTGAAATGCGCTGCAGCCGCATCTCCCTCTCCACACTTCCGCAAACTCATCCACCCCTCAAATCCACGGCCATTGCGGATCCACCGGGCTGATAAGCTGCTGGAGGTCGTCGGAGGTCCCCAAACGAGTGCCCCATCAAGCAAAGCCCGTCGTCTCCACCGAAGCAGCGTCGGAGACATCGCCCTTACCGGAAGAAGCACCACGTCAAAGCGGGTATCCAGCGCCGGTCCTCTGGGTGATTCCTGTCTCCAGAGGAGAACTGGGCCGTCCTCAAGGACTTATTATATGCCTCGGCCGCGGAAGCTGGGGCAAGGGCGTTTTGGACGACCTACTTTCACTTGAGAAGGTACGTGGGAAGGGGAGTTTCGCTCTGCAAGTCGCACTTCGCCAAGAGGCAAGTTTCATCGCAGGAGGATGTCGCATAGATGTGGGGCGGGAGATTCAGATATGCACTCATTTGGCCGGCGATCCAATGTGATTTCTATTATTGATGCTTATGAGGAGCGGTAGCTGTGCATGTTGTGATGGACCTCTGTGTTGGAGGGGAGCTGTTTGATTCGGATTATTCAGAGGGGACAATTTCTCGGAGAAGGCGGCAAGCGGAGCTTACTAGGTAATTGTTGGGGTTATAGAGGCGTGCCATTTCGATGGGTGTCATGCATAGGGATCTCAAACCTGGAGAATTTTCTGTTCGTGGAACCAGAGAAGAGGATTTCGCCGCTGAGACAATAGATTGTTTGGTCTTTCTGTTTCTTCAAGCCAGGTATTCTTTATTTTTGGTTGTGCTTATGTATGGTTGGTTCATTAAAGGTCTGAGTGTTGATTTTTGTGGAGCTTTCTCTCTCGGTGTTTCCTTTATCTTTTTAAGCTTCGTTTGTATTGTTTTTCTTCAACTCTGCTTTCAATGAACTGACCATTCACAAAATTGGTGATTTGCTACAGAAAAAAAAAAATGTTGCGGGCTAGAGTATGCGCGGCGATAGAGTTAAAATACTGCGTCTTAGCGTTGCACGAATATCTAGCTCACACACAGAGAACACAATATATTTTTACATGTAAAACCTAAAAAGGGGAAAAACCACATGGCTTAGCCCAGTCTGAAATGATTCCAGTAGTGTTTGGGTAGATTACACCTGAGGGCGATCAGATAACAAATGCTAACCGTTTGGTTGAAATCTAGTGACAAACGGGGATGAAAGTTCAACATCACTCGGTGGACTGACAGAATTCCGTTGCTATTTGAAAATTCGGGCGTCAGTTGGTAGCCTGACACTGGATTGACATATCTTCAACGTCGGGCGGTGGTTCGGCGAAAGTCCGGCCTTAGATGGTGGTCCGGCGGAATTTCGGGCGTCAAGTGATTGTCCAACTGAACTCCGGGAGTCAAGTGGTGGTATGGTAGAAGTCTCGGCGTCAGGTGGTCGTCCGGTGGAAGTTTAGGCTTCAGGTGGTGGTCTGACAGAAGTTCAGGCCTCAGGTAGTGGTCCGGCAGAAGTCCGAGCCTCAGGTGGTGGTCTGACGGAACTTAGGGCCTCAGGTGGTGGTCCAACAAAACTCAGGGCCTCAAGTGGTGGTTCGACGGAGCTTAAGGCCTCAAGTGGTGGTCCGGTGGACCTCAGGGCCTCAAGTGGTGGTCCGACGGAGCTTAGGGCCTCAGGTGGTGGTTCGGTGGAGCTCAGGGCCTCAGGTGGTGGTCAGACGGAACTCGGCGGTGGTCGAGGAGACAAGGAGGTAAGAGCGATCTCCGATCTCTCTATTTTCTCCTTAGGCTTAGGGGTCCCTTTTCAAGAAGGAGGAGTCTATTTATAGATTTCCTAAAGTGTCGTGGCCCGTAACTAGGAGGAAGATCAAGCGTAAATGAAGAGTGGTTTGGATGGACGATCAATGTTGAATCCCCTGATCATGGATCATTCGTTAGACATTTGAAGGTCTTAATGATATTAGAATTCCGTGATGTTGGGCTCGTTGGATTCGTCTCGTCGAGCCGCTCAATTCGACTATAAGCATGTCACGTTTGGAAACCGTTTGGTAATCCAAATTGTAGTTTGAATATTCCAACAGCGCTTCGGGTCCTTGATTTGGACCCATTTGGGATAGGATTGAGTCGAATTTGGTGTCGTTGGGTTCGTAATTCTGAGACGTTCAGTTTGATTATAAGTTTGCTGAAATCGGAATTCAGATGGTCCCAATTTTAATTTCGGAAGTTTCCAACTTGATTTTGCCTTGAGATTCGTGCGCGACCAAGATAATTTTTTGATGATGTATCAACGCTCAAATGTAAATCTTTGTGCTACACTTCCACTTGTTTATTACCACGGACACCTACTTACAATTCAGCTAGTCTATCCGCCTGAGACTAGCAATGACTTGAACATGTATTACCGAAAGAAGATCAAGATTTTCAATCTTTCTGGCATTTGCTGTTTGTCCGTGAACTGTTATTTTGTTAACTGAATTTGATGTATCACATACCGACTTCATATAGTCTTTCTGCTTAATTTTATATATATTTTTTGCTTTATTAAAGTGAATAACTCATACACGCTGAATGTATAGCTTAGGAGAAGTGAAATACCTATGCTAGAAGAGCTAAATGTTTAGCTCACATTTGGATTCACTTTCATTTCCTGCTTTTTTTTTGTTTTAAAAAACTATTGATTACGGAAAACGATTTATTTCCAGAAATTATGTAAACGTCTACAGAAGTGCTTTCACATTATTTTAAATCTAGGAATAAAGGATTTTTTGGATTAATTAGGTTTATTAAGTTATTAAGGGATTCATTAGATTACTAAAGTTAATTGGAAATTATGGTAATTAGGCTACATGAAACAAACCAATGGGCCAATTAGCAAGAATGGACAATAAAACCATTTTTTGAGATTAAGGATTTGTTAGAGCTTAGTTAAAATAATTTAGGTTTCATTAATATTTAAGTAGGATAATTAGGTATGGGTTAATTAATTAATTGATTTGTTAGCGCAAGTAATTGATAATTCTACTTAGGCTATTTGGGATTAATCAGAGTTTTACTTAGGATTATTAACGTTCTTCTAATAATTAGTTATGATAATTAATATTAGGATGATTAATTAACTAATTATCCAAAATATTTTGTGATTAACTATTTATTCTTGCTAATTATGATATTAATTATGTTTGTGATTAATATTGTAAGTTTGGTTGTACTTAATCATGGTGATTAAGCTTGGGAGTTGGGATGTTTAAATAATTTATTAATTAGGTATAGTAATTGTTTTAATTATTTACCTAAGATCAATTCTGAGTTAAATATAACATTAATTATATTTATTAAGCTTTTCTTATTAGTTAACTATGGTAATCTAGCATGGAAATTATAAAATATTAATTAAACTTAATTTTTCTTATTAAACATATGTTATTTAATTTAAAATTAGTTAACTTATGAAGTTATTACTTATTCAGTTCTAGTAATGGTACCATAGATTAATAGAATTTAAATATATGTTAATTAGCATGTGTTCTGCTTAGATGAAATTAATTATTGATTAACTATTGTAAATTATTCTATTTTTTCATCATCTTAAGAGTTTGAGATTTTTGAAGAGAGAGGAAAGAGATCCATGGATTGAAGGACTACTTTGATTTCTGCCGAAGCACTATGTTTGTTGCTAAAGAGAGAAACTAGTCTTTGAAGCTCTCATTGTCCTTTGACAATAAGTTCTAGTCACTAGAATAAGTAGGAAGATATTTGGAAGTGGTCAGTTTTCTTTCTAAAAGAACGTTAAGAAGGGTTTGGCTGCTGAATGTTGGCCTGAATGTTCGACAGAAAAAACTAGAAAGAGGTTGGGATAAACTAGAGGTTTTTAGATTGCCTTGGATTTTGGAGAAAGAAATTTGGTTCTTTTTTCCTTGCCTTAATGAGAGTTTAAATAAACTTCTACGAATATAAATAAAAACACAAACCTTATAAAAAATGAGGAAACAATCTTATGGTAAACAAATCCTAATAATAATAATATTAGGACGTAAATCCTAATAACAAAATAAGGAAGCAATTCTTACAAGTAAACAAATTCCTTTCTGCAAATATTGTAAAATAACCTAATAAATCTGAAACCAATGCCTTCAATGTTTGATCATTTTTGGCTAGTTTGAATGGGGGAATTGCAACTTAATTTTGTCTTCTAAAACGATAAGATGAAAGACTTGCAATCTTGCATTAGGGTTGATACGTTTGTTCTTCTATTGAGTATCTTCATTGTCCTGATTTATGTTTCTTTTGATATTTGATGAGTCGACTTTTATGATTTGTTTATTGTTTGATAGGAATTCAACATTGTATTCTAATAAATAAGGGCATAGGCGTATGCATGAACAGCTATCAAGTTATTATGAATGAAGTTATATTTAGACATGCCATTCCTTGTTCTTGAAAGAGTATACTTATTGATGAAAGTGGGAGTTTCAAAGATTTTTATTCTTGTTTGATGCAATCTGTATTTCAACAAGTGCGGTTTTGAAATTTTAAACATTGTTTCTTGTAAAAAAAATATTGAATTAGGTGAATTAATTCTTATCATATTGTTTTGTTTTAATCGAAGGTATGTGTACCACCAAAATTAGTGTTAGCTGATTTGGCTTAATTAATATGGTGCTAATTGGGTCAATTAGAATCTTATCTCCAAAGTAAGCTTAAGGTTGATTTTTATAAACTAATTTTGAAATATAAAAATTATAATACCGTATCCAATTCATGTTTGTGCCCTATATTTTTAATAATTGATGTGTCCTGTGTCCGTGTTGTGTCATATCCGTGACACCGTGTCCGTGTCTGTGCATCATAGATTGTTATTGTTCACCTCTTTTCTCAACCATCGAATTAGTCATATTTCTATAGTCATAAGAATCGCAACATCCATAGATCACTATATCCAACCTATCCACATCTGATACACCCTTAGTTGCAACGTCTAACACGACACCATCAAAGAAGCATACTTGCAGAATTAGCTGGTGAAAATATGAGTCTTTCTCAAATGGTGGCTACTTCAACTTTCTCCTAAATTGCTTCCTCCATGACATCTGCAACCCATGCAAACCTCATCAACCATGGTCGAAAGATCACATCCTCTATCGGACCTCAGCTCTCTAGTTACATCTCACACATTAAATATAACCTTAATATCACTATATCTCGATCTGCACTTCAACATTGAGCGAACATTCTAATCTCCTCTTTCTATGAAAAGCACTAGCAGTCTTATGTGAAAAGGTAATTGTCAGATAAATATTTAGTAAGAGATAGTAGGTAATCTTAGGTTCAACAAAAGGAGGTGAAGTTGGGTAAAATGATGGACTCGGTAGAATAATGAATGTAGGTTCAACTTTCCCAAACTCTGCTTCTCACTCTATTTAACCAGCGCAGTGTAAATAGTTCTTCTCCCAACCATGGTACTTGACAGATGTGTCTTGAAGCTCTTCTCACTAGTCTATGCTCTTCCCTTGACTTGGTAGCCCTCTTTGCATGAAAAAAAATCTAAAGAAATACTATCACTGTGATCTCACATGTTTGATCATCTATGATCATATTCGTCCATCTCCACCGCTCCCACATTGATCATTCAAAATTTCCCATTGGACAAGCAGTCCATCACCGCATTTTGCACTGTCAATATTAACCTCAGCTTGCTGATAGGAAATACTTGAGTTCGAGTAATCCTTACGGAAATTCTTGAGTTCGCAAGCAACCCTAACAATAAATTATTAAATTAGTAAAAACAGTGAGAAAGAACACAAGACGATAATGAAAGCAACCCAAAACAGTAAATTTTATTAGATAAAATCAAAGCAAAACAAACACTAGCAAAAGATACAATTGATCTTCTATTCGAGAGGAGAATCGTTCTCTCCCAATCTCTAGACACTAGTTCTAAAGCCCAAGACTCCCAAGAGACTCCCAGAGAAAACAATACATAAGCATGCCCTAACCCTCACCTCTCATGCCTATTTATAGATTAATTCCAAACATCCTTTCCCAAAATAGATTAATTCAAATAAGTTAATTCAAACCTCCTGTCCCAAAATAGATTAATTCAAACCTCCTTTCCCAAAATAGATTAATTCAAATAGATTAATCCCTTGCCTTAAATAAGATATTTCATTTAATTAAATAGGGGCCCACGTCCCTATGGCTTAGGCAGTTAGAGAGGAGGCGGTTTGAACCGCCTCCTGTAGACCTTGGCCGACCCAGGTGGGGTCGGCTGGATAGGCGCCGACCTATCACTTGCCAAAACTGAAAATGGGTTGTGCTTAGCCCGAACTTGACCTACAGAGGACTCATGTATAGGAAAAGAGGTGACATCCTGTGATCTTCTTTAAAATTATATAAAACATTCAACAATTCAAACGCACTTCCCATCACTAATCATTACTTTTTTGCTACTGGCTTTTGAGAAACTTTTTTGCAAAGGTCTTGTTGTTTTCTGGATGTCACCTCTTATGGTGCACACAATTGTTTGATTTTCATTAAAGTAGATTATCATTTGTTTAACTTTACTATTCTTCAGGAGAAACTTTTTCAGATGTCGTTGGAAGCCCCTATTATGTTGCACCAGAAGTACTTCTCAAACAGTATGGTCCAGAGGCAGATGTTTGGAGTGCTGGAGTTATTGTTTACATTTTGTTGAGTGGAGTCCCACCATTCTGGGATGGTAAGAATTCCAGTGTTACTGTATGCTCTTTATAATATTTCATGAATGGTGACTGAAAGTTAAGGATGCTTCTATTTTAAATTCCACAATTTACACCATCCTCATATAAATCAGAAACCGAGCAAGGAATATTTGAACAAGTTTTGAGAGGTGAACTAGATTTTATATCAGAACCGTGGCCTAGTATCTCAGAGAGCGCAAAAGATTTGGTAAGAAAAATGCTTGATAGGGATTCAAAGAAGCGGCTGACTGCTCATCAAGTTCTTTGTAAGTGCTTTTACTTTCAATAAAAATTACTTCGAATTAGTTATGAAAAGTTTATTTATATTGTTTGTATTCAAGTTTTTGGTTTTTATTTCTTGTTTAGGGAGAGCCGCCTTTGATGATTTGGTCACATAAAACGGCGGCCTTCCGATGACCAGGTTAGGAAAATAGATGTATTAGATTTGACTTATGTTAAGAAAGGTAGAGTTAGACCTAAAAAGATTTGGTTAGAAAATATTAGAAATAATTTTTCTTTATTAGATTTAAATGAAAATTTGACTCTTAATATGACACAATGAAGAAAAAAGATTCATATAGCTGATCCCACATAGTGGGATAAAAGCTTGATGTTCTTGTTGTTGTTTCTTGTTTGTTGACATAGCATCTGCATTTTGCGTCCATTATCATTATTTCAGATTATTGCATTAGAAATCTGCTATTTGGCAAGCAATATGAAGCTTTCAAGCCTTTATTTATTTAGTTTCCATATTATGAACTGTGTGTGGTTTTGCTTATGCTGCTTAGTTTCACAGCCTTCCTAAGACAATAATGAAGCCGTTAAGGAAAAGTTAAATTCTCATTACTCTGATAAAGCCATTTCTGCAGTCATGTGTACCTGCCAAATAGATCAGAGTACTGCAAGAAATTTGTATTAAAACTGACCTTGTGTATATATCCTATATTTGAGATGGCTTGTGCACTTACCCATGTGGTTCATTAAATTGAATTTTCTAAACCCATTGCATCTTTTAAATATTTTTTAAGCTTCCTTTATCTATTGCAGGTCACCCATGGATTCAGGTTGATGGTGTTGCTCCTGATAAGCCTCTTGATTCTGCTGTTCTTTCTCGCTTGAAGCAATTTTCTGCCATGAACAAGCTTAAGAAAATGGCACTTAGGGTGCGTGATTTGGACTTGTAGGGCCTAAATTGGGAAAATTAAAATTATCATAGTAAGTTCGTATGTTTATGTGTGGCAAACTGATAAGGCCTTATGCAACTGCATATTGGCAAGCTCATTTGATTATTTTATTGACTTAATGTTCTCCTTTTAATCTTCATAAGGACAAAGGATTGCGTGAAATTTGGATGTATTTATTGTGGTTTTCATTTCCACCCAACAAGCCAAGGATTTTTCGTAGGCATTTTTAATGCATAAACATGTTTTCATGCAAACATTGGCTTTGCTGCCCTTCGAAGATGTCCAAACTCTCAATCCTTGCAAAGCCTGGCCAGAGCGAGTGAGCAGGCCAAGCTTGGGCTTCAATTTTGGTACTTAGGTTGAGCTTAGATGGGTGAATTGGGGACTCGATTTGGTCATCTAGTTTTAAAAATGCCAGGCATTGTCTGCCTATTGATCTCCTTCTTTTTAACAAGTTTACACCTATTGATCTCCTTTTTAACAAGTTTACAGCAGTGGAACCATTAACAGATGCCTGAGATATTTAATGGTCCAACCTTTTTCTTACTTATTCTCGAGTCCTGACTTCTTCTTCCACGCCTTCTGTGCTAATGAGTGATTATCATTTTACCATTTCAAGATGAATATTACGTGTCTTAGTGCATTTTGTTCTATTTATCATCTATGTTGAAACAATGCACTGATTTTTGTTCTTTGCTTGTTTTCATATATATAGAAGAGAGTTCTCGAGGAATAATTACCTTTGAAATTCCTAAATTCTTCCAGTTTAGAATATGATGGAACAGTCTTCTTTCATCTAATGTGTGTTTTCGTCCTACCTATCCTACATGCTTACTAAGAACGTGCCCAAGTTGGTCAGGATCCTGGAAGACTTCTATAATTCTTAGGCCTAATTTGATTGTATTTTTTTGTGCTTATTCCTTTTTAAAACTGTAAATTTATTGGTTCCTCAAACCACATACCCAATAACACCTTTTTATTCATTTTTTTGCTGTTTTAAGAAAGCTTTTTATATTTGCTTCTCCGTTTAGAAAACTCCTTTCTCTAAACCGGTGTTTTTTAAAACTACTTTTTATAAAAATAAAAAGTACCGGATAACTAAACGAAGCCTTAAACTTGGGATTCTGCTTGTGAGATTAGTTTTGATTGGTGGTGTTTGGTTTTGCAATACCAAGTTTTGGAGATAAGTTGATCATGTACCCTGAAAATAGCTGCAAAATAATTGTCTTTCTGAATGCATCAAGATTTGGACTTGACTGAAGTGACCACCAGCTTGTTTTGGGCCCATTTAACTGTGTCCTAAAATGTTTTTTAGGTCTGACCTGATTGCTTACAGGAGGTTTATTGGCACTACGCATGTCCCCAGTCTGACTTGCTATTTCAGGAAATGCAGTTTAATTGTTGCATGCTATTTTGGATTCAATCCACGCCCTTCTATGTTGCTTTAATGTGGCATGACGTACCCTCATTTCTGTAGTAGTGTTGCCAATGAACAAGTGTCAACGTCCACACTTGTTACTGGAATTGGCTAACTTAAAACCTTTGGCGGGGTTGCTCAAGTGCTTAATGCTTACAGGTTTTTGTTCACATCGTTTTTTTTAGTGTTTAATTGCAACTAATCATGCTTGATTTCGAGGGAGTTATTGTTTCACATCAAATTTTTTGTGACATCATCAGCATTAATATTGTTCGGTTTCTCACCAAAATGCTCATTATAAAAACTTGTCACATCAGATTTTGGCAGAAACTTTTCTATGGTGCATTTTACCATTGTTATCATCACTATCAGCTGTAGCAAACTGTTTCAGATCCATTTGTCATTGGCTTCTTGCATCTTTATTTAATAGCTGCCCATCTGGTCGATGTATTTCTATACTTCAATGTATTTCTATACTTGGTAGGTCATCGCTGAGAGTTTGTGTGAAGAAGAAATTGCGGGCCTCAAACAAATGTTCAAGATGATAGATGCGGACAACAGTGGCCAGATCACACTTGAGGAACTGAAGGCTGGTTTGGAAAGAGCTGGTGCAAAACTAAAAGACTCAGAAATTGTAGCTCTAATGGAAGCAGTAAGTATAGTCTTATCCATACTAATTTATTACGATGGCATGTGCTAAGAATCAGCCATTAAAGCTGCCTGGTTCATTGTTGAAATACTTGGAGGGAATTATTGGTCATTCCTTCCCTCGAAGAATGATTCAGCCAGGAAACATGATAAAAGATGGATATCTTTGTCAATAACACATCATTGATAACAAATTCGTTGTACCTTACCTTTTTACTTTCTTCAACGTTAGCAAGGGGTTTTTCTTTCCTTGATTTACAACATGTTACAGACCTCCACAACAAGAAATAGTCATTCTTCAGTAGGATAGAATTTTATTATTTTGATATTTTAGTCTATTAAAATTGCACTTTTTATTGCTGATTACTGTCACTTCGTTCTATTATATTGTTTCTCTTTTGTGCGGTCAGAATAAAGGGCGCTTTTTGCACACATGCACTACCTCTCAGTTTAATAATTCATGTTTAAAAAAAAAAAAATTAAAAATAAGTCATATTCTGCGAACATTATCTTCATGGAGACACGTAGTAAATAATTGATATAGATCCTAATTAGTTTGGTAAGTCACTAGTAGTTCCTTGAGCTCTTTGAAAGTTTTACAAGTGTAAAATGTCTGAAAACATTATGTCAATTCATATGGGGGGCCAAGTGACTTGATTTTAAAGGTTGGGGACCTAACCGCTGTCCATCAAGCTCCAATGGCAGTGATGCAAGCATAAAGTTAATGATATTTTGAAACTTTACAGTTTAATTAATGGATATCCAAGGAACAAATTGTTGATTTGGAAATCTTTACAAATCTAAATAAGCTTTATTTTGGAAAGCTTTGATGACTAATTAATGTATTAATTAGGGGATGATTATTGTATTAATTAGGGATTTAATTGGAGATTTGATTGATGTGTATATTAGGAAATCTTTGCTTATTTGTTTTCTCTCAAATCTATTTAAGAAGATTTGAGGGTTGTTGTAGATGTATGAGAGGAAGTGAGCTAATTGTAATCATTATTTGTTTCTCCACAATAGCAAAATCATCCCCTCCCCATAGACGTAGGCATATCAAAGCTGGATTTGATTGGATTTTTCGGCGACGTTGCGAAGAACAAAAGATTAATCCATTGGTATTATTCATTCAGGCGAAGAATCAAAGACGAAGTTGGTCGGAGACATGCCGCGCGTGAGCTTGTTCACTTGGTAGCAGACACAATACGAGTCGCATACAACCATGCAAAGTTGTAAAGTAGCTAGGGCGTGAGGGTTTTGGTCAAAAGCAAGGTGTGGTTTCACATGGGTTTCCTGGGTCGAGCGGAGGTGATCGAGCGGCTTGTGCATGTGTTGCTGGTCGATCAATTCATGTGTTGTGCGGAGGTTGCGAGTGTGGACCATATGAGACGGAATTGCAGGATTGGGAGCATAGGCATCTAAATCGAGGGGCATGCGATAGTATCTTGCGAGAAGGCATTCAATCACATGGTTATGTGCATGGATCACATGTGTATCACTCTCGTGAGGCACGAGTTAGGCCGCATGTTGCATAGAGCATGGGCATGGGATGCCTGATTGGGGTTTGATACCATGCATAGAGGGATTCATGCAATTTCATGTGTGGATCACGTGCAATTGGATATGTGCGCGGTTGGAGTAGAGACGTGCATCCAAGGTGTGTGCATGATCCGATCAAACAGATTGCAGCTTCTAGGGAGACTATATATCACGTGAATTGATTAATGTGGAGGCCACTCACGGAGGTAGCATATCACACAAGTTGGTTGTGTTATTATTGGTTGCAGATCAAAATCAGAAGTGCAAGTAGCAGGCCTATAAGATGGGAGCAAATCTCTGAGACATGATCTGGTCAGATTGAACAAACAAAGACTGTTGATTTTTCTTCTGAATTGTTGTTGAGCCGGATTGGTACAATTATGATGT
Organism: Dendrobium catenatum; assembly: GCF_001605985.2. Classification (NCBI taxonomy): domain Eukaryota; kingdom Viridiplantae; phylum Streptophyta; class Magnoliopsida; order Asparagales; family Orchidaceae; genus Dendrobium; species Dendrobium catenatum. The sequence continues at coordinate 71,273 of NW_021503063.1, forward strand.
CATAAGGTAGCTGCAATTTGGTGGAGGCTATGCAATCTAGTGGAGTCATGAATACATCGACTTCGATGGTGGAGAATATGTCGATCCATCAGGTGGTTACACATCCCATCAAAATTGTTGTGATAACATTTGACAGCAAAGGGAACTTTGGCATGTGGCGATGTGAGGTAATGTATGCAGTGTGCTCTCTAAATCTGGAGGAAGTTCTGAATGGTGAGAACGTCCTGAAGAGATTTTTGAGAGAGATTGGCTGAAGATGAACTAGAGTGCATGTGGATTGATTTAAAAGTGCTTATCTCAGGAGATCAAGTATAAGGTGATGATTGAGACTTTCGTAGTGAAATTGTGGTAGATTGTTTAGAATAAGTACCCGATGAAGAGCGTGGAGAATCGTCTCTACATGAAACGCTGGCTCTACAGGTTTCAGATAGACATGTTGTTATAATTGATGAGCATATGAATCACTTCATAAAGATGTTGGTAGATCTTTTGAATATGGCTGAGGATGTTGGAGATAATAACACAACCAACTTGTGCGATCTGCCGCCTTCGCACGAGCTACCTCCACATGCAAGTAGCAGGCCTATAAGATGGAAGCAAATCTTTGAGACGTGATCTGGTTAGATTGAACAAGCAAATGCTATTGATTTTTTTTCCTGATTGTTGCTGAGTCGGATTGGTGCAATTCTAATGTCGTAAGGCACCTGCAATTTGGTGGAGGCTATGCAATCCAGTGTAGCCATGAATACATCCACTTCAATGGTGGAGAAGACGTCGATCCATCAGGTGGTTACATTTCCCATCAAAATAAATGTGATAAAATTTGAAGGCAAAGAAAACTTTGACATGTGGCGATGTGAGGTAATGAATGCGCTGTTCTCTCTAAATATGGAGGAAGTTCTAGATGAAGATAAATGTCCTGAAGAGATTTTTGAGAGAGATTGGTTGAAGAGGAATCAGAGTGTCTGTGGCTTGATCAGAAATTGCCTATCTCAGGAGATCAAATATAAGGTGGTGATGGAGACTTCTGCAGTAAAATTATGGAAGATTTTGAAGAATAAGTACCTAACGAAGAGCGTGGATAATCATCTCCATATGAAACACCGGCTCTACAGGTTTTAGATGAGACCTATGATCACAATTTATGAGCATTTGAATGACTTCACAAAGCTGTTTGGAGATATTTTGAATCTAGATGAGGATGCTAGAGATGAAGAGAATACGCTTCTTTTGTTGAATTCGCTCCTGTATGAGTACGAAAACTTCATGTTGACACTCATTCATGGGAAGAAGGTCTTGAACTATGGTGAGGTGACTACCACGTTGCTGAATTACGAGTTTCACTGTTGGGACATGAAATCTACAAAGATGGATTCAGCCGAGGCTCTTATACTCCAATGTGGAAGATCTGAAAAGTAGAATAATAAAAAGGGCAGTAGCAGCATGCAGGGCAAGTCACATGGGCACATTCTTGGAAAGAAGTAGTGTGCTTTATGTTTATATATTGGTCATTGGAAGAAAGATGGTCCAAAGCTGAAAGAGATAGGAAAGTGACTTTCCACAGAGACAAGACAAACCTTAGCGTGGAAGAGCGTGACAATGACTCAGATGTATCACTATCTGGAGTTTCTCAAAGCTTGTATACATATAGTTTATGCTGGATTATGGATACTAATGATACCTATCACTTTTACCCCATTAGAGAGTGATTCTTTATCTACAAGGATCTTGATAGTGTAGTGACCATGAGAAATGATCAAGCTTGTCGTACTATTGTAGGGAGTATCTTCATTAGAATGCATGATGGTACTGTGAGAGAGCTGGTTGATTTGAGACATATTACAGATATCAGGAATAATTTGCTATATGTTGGGGCTTTAGACACCAAGGGATAGAAGGTAGGCATTGAGCCAAGAGTTTTGAATATATATCATGGAGGGATGATTTTTTTGAAGGGAGTTCATCACCACAATCATTACTATTTTTAGAGAAGAATAGTGATTGAAACAGCTACTAATGTTGGTGATTCTTTTGATGCCGCTAAATAGTGGCATATGAGGCTAGCTCATGCTAGAGGAGCTTCTCTTATGACTTTGGTGAAGAAAGGATTGATCAAAGGAGCAAGCACCTGCAAGCTCGATTTTTTTGTACATTGTGTGTTTGACAAGAAAATATGGGTATCTTTTGATACTATCATCCACAATACAAATGATATCCTGGAGTGTGTTCACAAAAAAATATTTGGGGCCCCGACGAAGACAACATCAATTGGCGGGCAACGATACTGTCTTTTTTATTGATGATTACTCCAAATATGTTTGGGTATACACCATAAGACGCAAGAGCTAGGTACTAGAGATTTTTCAAAACTTGAAAGAAGTGTTTTAAAACTCAGACTGGTAAAAGGATCTGGTGTATCAAATTAGACAATGTGTGTGAATATGTTTTGGATGCATTCTTACAGGAGTGCCAAATATCTCGGATAAAGTACCACGTCATTGTTAGAGAGATATCGTAGTAGAACACAGTGATAGAGAGGTTGAACCACACTTTGATGGAGAAAATTCAGTGTATGTTATATAATGTTTGGTTAGATAGAGTTTATTGAGCTGATGCGATAAACTATGCCTGTCACTTGGCGCATCGTCTGCCTTCTGTTGTTAGTAGGATGAAGACCCCAAATGAGATGTGGTCGGAACATCCTGCTAGAGATTATGAGAATTTGAGAGTATTTGGGGGTCCAACTTACTATCATGTTCAAAATTATAAACTGGAATCGCGTGTAAACAAGACGATCTTTATTGGCTTCAAGCGTAGAGTCAAGGCTTCAAGCTCTATGATCCAGTAAAGAAGAAGATTGTTACTAGCAGTGATGTTACATTTGATAAGGCGAGCATGCTAAAACCTCGGGATTCTAAGCAGGTGGAGAGTTCTATTGGGACCACAAATGTGTGACCACAGATGCGTTGCAGAAGTTGGAGTTTGATACAACTCCATTTGTTCCACAGAGACATGTCACTTATACCCTGATACCTGATTCAGCTGTAGATCATGAGGTGGAAGATGATGTTGAGGATGAGGTTCTATCTCAGGAATTTATTGCGAGGAGCAGGTTCATGTGCCAGAATGTTTTAAAACCAATTTGGTTAAGGGATCACATTGCATTTGCTCTTTCAGCCACGGAGACTGAAGTTCCTAGTCACTATAAGGAAGTAGTGGACAATCCTAATGGTGATTTCTAGAAGAGGACTATGAATGAAGAAATGGAGTTTCTTCAAAAAAATTCTATTTGGAGGTTGGTGAAGCTTCTTTCAAACAGAAGTCATTGGGTGCAGATTGGTGTATGCAAAGAAGGAAGGATCTCATGGAACTGATGTGTGGCACAATGTTAGGTTGGTGGCCAAAGGCTCTACGCAACAGAAGGGATTGTTTGTGATGAGGTGTTCTCCCCAGTAGTCAAGCATCCCTCGATCCATATTATATTACCACTTGTAGAACACTATGATTTTATTCTGGAGCAGCTCGATCTGAAAATTGCAAGAAAAGCAAGAAGAGATCCACATATTGCAGTCGCTGGATTTGGAATCTCAAAAGGCTTAGTTTGTGGATTGGACAAGTTTTAGTAAGTGTAGTGAGCAGGTTCATCTATTGTAAGAGTTTGATGAGCATTCAGGCTCATGACTGGTTGTCCACTTGTTTTGAAAATTTACTTTTTGGCTTGATCCCTTAGGAGGTGGGGGTACGTAGGCAACCATCAGGGTGCAGTCGTTGTGATATTGGAGCATTGTTTCTCATCTTCCGCTTTATAAAGTGAAAGATAATGTGGATATTGTTGATTTGAAAATCTTTCTAAATCTAAATAAGCTTTTTTTTTGGAAAGCTTTGATGGCTAATTAATGTATTAATTAGGGGGCTGATTATTGCATTAATTAGGGATTTGATTGGATATTTGATTGATGCTTAGATTAGTTAGTTTTTTCTTATTTGTTTTGTCTCAAATCTGTTTAAAGGGATTTGAGGGTTGTTGTAGAGGCATGAGAGGAAGAGAGCCAACGGTAATCTCCATTTGTTTCTCCACAATAGTGAAATCATTCCCTCCCTGTAGACAAAGGCATCTTTGTCGAACCACGTAAATCGCCTTATTCTTTATGTTGATTGTGCTTTGATTCTAGTTTTGTTTTAACTGTATTTGCACAACACAAATGACCTAAAGATCCTAATCCTCGGGAATTTACATATGATTTGTGTTTCGAATGTGTTTGTTGTTTGCAAATGAATCTTTCTTTCTTCTAAAGGACTGCTTTTATTTTCTACCAGCTAGCGTTGAAGTTATAGGTGTTTTGTTTTGTTCGTGTTACATTCATTTCTTATGTGAACCATCGGTAAGGAAAAAAATGGATCTGTTAACGAACGCCTTCAAATCATACTGTAACTGTATTTTTATGCAGATGTTTGTGGTCATTGGGCACTACTTGGAAATTTTAACTCATTGTGCAGTTGTGCTGGTAGCTTAAGTAAATGGCATTTGATCTTCAATTCACTTGATGCATTAGACATCTCTCTCTCTCTCTAGCTCTCTCCCTCCCCCTCCTCTCTTTGTGTGAGTACATGTGCATGCCACTGCTTCTTCTTCTTCGTCTTCTTCTAACTGGTTCTTTGAATGGAAAATTTAGGCAGACATTGACAACAGTGGTACAATAGATTATGGGGAATTTCTAGCTGCAACAATGCATCTGCACAAAGTTGAGAGGGAGGATAATCTCTTTGCAGCCTTTTCATACTTTGACAAAGATGGCAGCGGCTATATCACCTATGATGAACTCCAGAAAGCCTGTGAAGAGTTTGGGATGAATGATGTCCATCTTGAAGACACGATCCGTGAAATTGATCAGGACAATGTAAGTGCTGTTGTACCCTAAGGAAAAAACTTGTAAATACTTTATGATTCCATGAGCTTCGTATCATGGATATATTTATCTTTACTTTTCAGGATGGTCGCATAGACTACAATGAGTTCGTAGATATGATGCACAAGGGGAATGTTGGTTTTGGCAAGGGTCAGCAAAATTTAAGCTTTGGTCTTAGGGATGCGCTGAAGATTGGTTAAGGTAAATATTAGCACATACTTATCCTCGTTAACTATGAGATTGTAACTGCTATTTGCTGGCTTATTTTTTTGGGAGCACACTATTTACTGCATGATATATTGATTTACCTAATGTTCTGTAAAAGAATGAGTCTAGGAACCATCTTAACTAGTTAACTGTGTCGAGGAATTTTTTTTAATGACATTTTTCTGAATACATGCACACAGCTTAATGCATGCACGCATTTTTGGTCCCTTATTCGCAATCCTGATCCATTATTTGCTCATCATCTCCCTTCCTAAAATGTGAATTCACATAGAGTTGAGCATGAACAGTTGAACACTTAAAATCTTCACCTCTCAACTTTGCATTCCTTACTATGTTGCACGAATACGCCTATTTACGAGGCATGCTGTATCGGACACGTGTCGGATACGGATACGCCTCTGATACGGCATGGATATGTGTTGGATACGGCTTTGCCGTGTCCAATTAAAATATTATTTAAATTTGATCGAACGCGTGTCCTATGGAAAAAAAAAAAAAAAAAAACAGAGCCGCAATTTGCCCTATTCATTTCGGCTATCTGCTCAATATCCCTATTCATTTATGCCGCTTAAACATTTCGACGATTTAGGTTTTTCGTTTCCGCACAGGTGTTCGATATACTATCTTTTCATTGAGTGTCATAGAGCGGCCATGCACGAACGAACGCAAGCGAGTAAGCACAGCGTACTAGGGTCATCACATTCGTAGACAGAAGGGTTGCTCCAGACGCAGCACCTTAAAATAGCATAGGATCATAACATCCTTTTCGTTGACGGAATCAAGCCGATCTAGATAAATGAAAGTGAAGGGCTGACGTGTAGCATAGAACGGTTCATATTTCTTCGTTCTTTCGTTTCTCCTTTTAATATGCGTGGTACCAGTACATCGGCTTAACACTAATTTTCCAATAATCCTAAATTGATACTCAGCGTACTAATAGCTCGGTGATCCTAGCGGTAATCAACTCGGTATGCTTGGTACTTTTGCCCGATACCGGTTGGTACCGATCGGCTATCCTGCCGCTCGACTACTAGAACCTCGGTACCTTAATAGGCTCGTACTTAGAATTCGGCTACCGCTGCGGTAATGGAACTACGGTACCACATGGTACTTAGAAATTCGGTACGTGCGTACTGGAATCTCGTTACCGACTTTGTACTAAGAAATTCGGTACCACACGAGCTGCCGTCGTAACTGCTCGTTACGAGAGGGAGAATACCGAAATTGGTTAACCAAACCGAGCACTACCGTAGAAGGCTAGAGGCCAAAGAAATTTTAAGAAAACCCTTACAAGTAAAAATTTTGTTTCACGGAGGGCCGCTTGCCCGTTACCTTGCACCCGGCGGCCATAGGCCGCCACATATCTACACTGTTAAATTAAAAATTTTAATGTTTCAAATTCATGTGGAATTAATTGTGTCCGATCACTCATCGTAGGTATAATAAACTATGTCGGTGTAGGAAATTGGGTCTACTGATGATCCATTCTGAGACCAATATTGAAGATAACAACCTCTGTGGGTTATGTGACAAAAATCAGGATAAAACGTCAGAAGGGTTGGCCTAATATTGCATTCAAATTAATTTTTGTAATGCACATACAGAGATGATCATACTTATAGAGGAAAGCTCATTTGTTTGAAGAATCAGCGGTTATAAAAGTTAATAAGTATCCGAATATAAGCTCATCACAAAATGGCTAAATTACAAAGAAAAATCAGTGAAGCTGAGGCAAAGGAGAAACTAATTCCAAAAAATGTGGTGGGATTATACATGGAACTTCCAGCATCTCTACTTCAAACATCGCCTAAAAGAATTCTCTGGTCAAGTTTCAGTTCTCATCTGTGTGTGAAAGAAATTGCGACACAATACTTGTTCATGCTAAATCAATGAAAGAGAAATAAAAATTACTACCACAACGGCTGAAGATTTATAATTTTATGTGACATACAAACTTCGTTTACTCTCAAGGAAAACTTCAACTTATATGTTGATGGAGACAACGGATGTGGGATAGTGTGCTGGAGATGGATTTGAATAACACTTGAGGATATGCAGAATATTAAAATTGCCTAATCATTCTTATTCTTGATGAGCTGAATTGGGAAGTTATGATATATTCATTTGAAGAAGATATATGGAAATTCAAGACAAACCATTGAATATAAGAATCCTAGCATTCTTCGTATTGAAATAGTTTGAAATACTTTATAGTGCTCGAACAATTTATGTTTAATGTTTCTTGATTTGTTGTACTAGATAATTAAATATATTTAGTGCTTTACCTTCTATTTATGATATTATAAATCAATGGCTACAAATGATGTTTGGACTTCAAAATTTCATTTTGTGTGCATTTTAATATATCTGTAATGGATTTGATTAATCAATGTTATTTATTTATGGTAGTTGGGATTTATATATTATAATATCGTATCCGCGCCATATCCGTATCCTGTATTTTTAAGAATTGTCGTGTCCCATATTCGTATCGTGACGTATCCGTGTCACCATATCCATATCGGTGCAACATAGGCACTGAGATATGGCTGCATAATGTGCGTGGTAGCCTAACTATGAACTTAAAATTGAGGGATTTACATACCTATCATAATTTTTTTACATATTTAATATCTAAAATTTTATATTTATTTATATAATATCTTAGTATTTAAATTAAATTACTTTAGATAAATTAATGTTAATGATACTTTTATATGATTTAGAGATTATAGTATTATATATATAAATATAAAAATTTAAATATTATATGTCTAATCTTTCCTGACGGGGAATATAGAAATCAAGTGTCCACAGATTGATAGATAACACCCAATAATAAGGCTTGATTTCTTTTATAGGGCTTGTAGAAATATGTTGTCAACAAGTAGATAATTGAAGCCTAACAATTAGGTTAAATCTTGATAAGAGTCTGAAAATTATGATAATTACTGATAGTGATCATCGGCGGCAATGGTGGTTATTGCTGGAAATAGCAAGTGGTGGTTGTCGGCAGAATAGGTGGAAGATGCAAGAGATCTCTCTAGTTCTTTCCTTTCTCCTCCCCTCTCATGTGAATAATGAGGCTTTATTTATAAGTTTTTTGGGATTGACGTTTTAGTAATTTGAACTAGAATCTAAAACACTCTATCGTACAACCCATATTGATTCTCTTGATCATGAAGCATTTATTTAGCATCTAAGTGCCTTAATTATGTCAGAATTGAGTGATCTTAGGTTCGTTGGATTCATTTCGTTGAGCCACTTGATTTGATCATAAGCATATCTAATTTGAAGATCATTTGGTCATCCAATTAATGTTTGAAGCTCACAATTATGCTTCAAGTGCTTGGTTTGGGCTCCTTTAGATCCAGATTGAACCCCTTTTAGTATCGTTGGGTTCGTCTTATTGATATGTTTAGTTCGATTATAAATTTATGGAAATTAGAGTTTATATGATTCTAAATTTAATTATGAAAGTTTCCAATTTAAAATTTGCCTCGAGATTCATGTCAATCATGCCTTTTTTTTAATATACCTATCACTTAAAACTCTCTTATTTACTTACCTAACAACCAAAGTCCTCTTTTTACACACCTACCACCCAAATATCATTTGGCTATCTAAATTACCACTATGTATACCTCCGTCAAAACATCGCTCTGACCCTTCCTGTTTGCGCACGAAACTCCTCTCATCTGCGTTGTTCGAGTAGCTCCCTTTTGCGTTCGCCCACGCCGCTCTCCTCCATTCCATGTGAACATCCTGACCGGGCCAAATCGCTCAACGCCTCGTGTGAACTTCACGCGTCTTCGACCTCCCATCGGCTCTTCCTCGTTCAATCAGGTGCTCACATCGAACCACTCTCCCTTCTCGTTTAGTATTATCTCTATCTTTGCATTTTCATCTTCTCCATTTTGTCGTTGTTGTCGCCAAACTCTTTCTGAAAAATCCCATTCATATAGTTGGATATATTTTCAGTTTGAAAAAGTATTTGGGACCCATACTTAGGAATTAACTCCATATTTGCGTCTAAAATGAAATTGTTCAACAATTTATCTCATACTTGCATTTGCTAATCGGATGAAATTTATCTCATTAAGAATTGTATTGGCATATATGTATTTCGACAATTTGTTCTCTATTGTCTTCAAATATGGAGGATAAATATAGAGGTTATTGAAGTGTTGTAAATGGCCAGAGAAGGATGAAATATGTTGGCGGAAGTCAAAAAACTTTAAAGCTTGCGAGAAGTGATATTAATTTGTTATTATTAAAAGAACAAACCGAAGCACTTTGCCTGTGGTTTAGGGGTCATGCCTACGACCTACTCTATCACATTAATGGAACATCACCTAAAATTTACTTGCCCATTATTAGTAATGCAGATGTAATGAACATGCTTACAGATTCTTTTGATGGCCATAGAATGGAGATGATTGTCGTAGTAAAAGATTATGAAGAAGATATGGGTATTGTTGATGACAGTCAGTGTGGCGATACACATGATTAAAGTGTGAATAGCAGGGCGAATAATGACGTAATAGTAGATGGTATGTCTGATGGTTTCTTTGTGGCTCAAGATTTAGAGGAAAATTCTTTATGTGTTGGATCGTGTTTTGAGGATTCATTATATTTCAAACAAACCATCAGGAGTGTCAATTCTGGTCAACGAGTCGGGTTCGGGTCAAACTTGGAACTGACCTGACTCTAGTTTACACGACCCGAACCCGACCTGTTCTTCCAAACGGGTCAGAAAATGTAACCCGGACCCAACCTGTCGGGTTGACATGACCCGACACGAAACTGGGCTGCGGAAGTGGGCGCGTGGGGATTGCAGCTGAGCGGGTGTGCCCTCGTCACCTCTTTCCGTGTGGGTGTCCGCATGGACCTTGGACCTGAAGGTGACAAGGCACCAAGGTGCATCGAGACTCGGACTGCCGATTGCGGGGTGGGCGTGTGGACCACTGGACCTGAAAGGCGCGTTGGGACTGCGGAGGTGGGCACGTTACGCGTGGCCTGTGGGGAGTCTGCGGACTGCCGACTGCAGAGGTGGGTTGTGGGCGCGTCGTGCGTGGGGAGTTGGGTCAATGGGTCCGTTGGCATTCTGGACCTGCGTTTCTGACTAGGCTAGAGGGCTAAAAGACTTGGACCTGGGTCAACTTCGGTGTTTGATTTCGGGTTTCCGGGTCAACCCGAACCCGACCCGTTTTTCCAAACGGGTCAAAAATCTAAACCTGAACCCGACCCGTTTGCTAACCAGATCGACCCGAACCCGGAATTTTTCAGGTCGGATCCGGGTCGGGTAAAAAATTGACACCCTACAAGCCATTTGTTCCAAAGCAAATTTTCATAACTTTGCTTTCAAGATTAAGGAGGATGACAAATCAAGAGTTATTGCAACTTGCACATAACATGGATGTCCATGAAAAATACATGCTTCGTTATGTTCAGATAGTCAGTCCCTTGAAGTGAGAAAATTATATTCGACACATTTATGCCCAGGGGTAAACAAAGCTGGGAACAAGCAACCTACTACAAGTTGGGTTGCACATGAAATCAAGGACATTGTGAGAAGGATTCCTGATACACCAAAGGACATCGGTAATAATCTGGAGATATTATAGAAATTAGTTGACTTTTGTAATTATTTGAATCAAACCAATTAACAAAAATTCAGTAACAGAACTTCATTAACATAACCAATTACTGGATATAGATAAAAAACTTCAAGCTTTAAAACGTTCAACTTCTACAGAACGTCGGGCATTTACAGAATTACACAAGCAAAATGAGGATTATGTTCATTTACAATTACAACACTCTGATATAGAATTTAAGGCAACTGCAACAAGCAAAATGAGGATCACCAATAACATTTTAATTTGAAGAAACTCAGTTGTAACTGAGACAGCATCGTTGAAACGAACTTCAGCTGCATTTGCACTTGTAAAACGATTCATACCTTTCAAAAAGCCATTTCTCTCGTCAAACCACCTAAAAAATCAACAATCATTTTCTGATCTGTTCCGGGGACATCGATTGAACTTTCTGCCACGATTATTAGCTTTATAGCAAGTATAGATTGTACATTGCAGATTGCAACGACAATATATTGGGTTGTCTAGGTTTTGCATTTGTGTCGTCAAGCGGTTCGAACTCATTTCGCAAACCCACAATAACTACAATTGCAAATCAAAGATGCAACTCACAATTCAACAAAAAGGATGTTAACATATTTGAATTGAAATTTTATACTACATCAAATTCGTTCTTCACTTCTCTGACTAGAAAGAAGTTTGGGACATTTCCAAAAGTCAGCATATAAAACTGTTCCAAAACACTATATTTGTTAAGAATTTGATGGAAGTTGGGAAACCATGCAGAAGTTACGCAAAACATAAAGCAACACATGTTTCAGCCATACAAATTAGCAACCAAACATTAATTCAGTGAAGTAATCTGCCCGAACCCTTTTAAAGAAGATGACTTGACCAATCAAATACTAAAATTCACAAAGATGGGAAAATTTTCTAACAAATACAACAATTTGTAAGAACTAGGATGAGAGATCTTAAGACGATCAGGACGAACAGCCGAAAAACAGACTTGATGAAGAAATTGAATAGAAGAACAGCAAATGGATAAACTCAAATGAGCAAAAAATCTAGGCGACCTAGTGGCGAGGCTGGCAAGGCCAAATCCAAAACCAAGTGAAGAAACGGGGTAGATGAATATCAAACCTAGATGAAGAAAAACATAATACGAAGAACAACTCTAGACGAAGAAATGGAGAAGATGTTTTTCAAATCTAGACGGAGAAATGGAGAAGACAAACACAATACCTACGCAAATAAATGGAGAAGACGAAATGGCGATGCGAACAGAAGTTGCGGAGTGAAGAAGAGTTGTTGCATGCAACCCTGACTTTCATATCGGTGTGAGGTTTTGATGGGAGGTAACAAGAGTGGTATTTTAGATGAAGTGAATATATTTTATCTGGTAGGTGTGTAAATAGAAAACTTTAGGTGTTAGGTGAGTAAATAAAAGAGTTTTAAGTGTTAGATATGTAAAAATCCTTTATAGATGTATCATATATAAACACATAAATTTTTTACGACATCTATAAAAATCCCCTTCAAAATTTTTATCAGATTTGCATGTTCTATAAATCTGTTACTGTGGAAGCTGTTGTTTACTGAACAGGAGCAGATTTTCATATTTTAAGAATAATAAGCTGAATTTCTAGGGGGACTTCCATGATCACAGTCATGCCAGCAACATTTATCATGATTTCAAGCAGGGTTCATTACTTAGCCACATCGTTAGCTCTGTGGCCCACCTTTGGTATGTATCTGCTTAGCTTCGAGCAACTTCTTTGAATATTCATCCTATATAACTTTTTACATTTTTTTCTTCTGCACATGTTCTTGTTCAATTGATTTAATTTAGGCGGTTTGGACGGTTTTCATATTACTTTTTAAAGTAGCTTTTTAGTACAAAATTTTTAATTTTTTAATAGAAAGCTGCTCTTAGAAGCAGCAAAAAAGCCATTCCAAATGAAGTCTTAGGCTTCGTTTCGGACGACTTTTTTTTTCTACTTCTTAAAGCAGCTTTCTAGTATAAAAACTTTAATTTTTGTACTAGAAAGCTGCTTTATGAAGCAATGAGAAAGCCGTCCCAAACGAAGCCTTAGGCTTCATTTGAGATGGCTTTCTTAGTGCTTCATAAAGCAGTTTTTTAATAAAAAATAAAATTTTTATATTAAAAAGTTATTTTAAGAAGTAAAAAGAAAATCGTCTCAAACGAAACTTTAATGATTCAACTTTTGCAATCTCGACCATAGGTGGGTTGGTTCAGTCATTGATGAATGTTTGTTTACTTTCAGAGTCTTGCTCTGCAAATGATAAGATTGACAAGACATCTATATATTACAGAACATATTTATTCTCAGACAAAATGGCCCTCCCTCTTGTCTTCATCTTCATGTTTGTTTTTCATTTTTTTGCTCATGGTCTCTCTCAGCTATACATTGTACATACGCTATACGTGTTATGTGGCTTTTGACTGGAGCCACTTTATGTGCTATTATTATAGTGAAGAACTTGACATGGTGAACCTATTGGTGTTACAAATGAATTGATCTCTATATGGTGAAATCGAACGATTCAGTGAGATGAATCTAATGAGCTCAAAATCACATGATTCTGACATTAATGAGGCATTCAAACATTTAATAAATAATGTCAGATCCAGGGGATCAATATAAACCGTACGATGAAGTATTATGAATTCTAGTCAAATTTTTCAAAATATTAATATAAAAAAGCTTATAAATAAGGCTCCGTTATCTACACGTGAGAATGTTCAAAGAGTTGAAAAATTAAAGGGCGCTCATGCATTTTCAATTCATCACTATTAATGGCCACTACCAGCAATCACTAGCAATAACAACTACTATTTATAGACTCTTATCCAAATTTAACATTATTGTTCGATTTTAACCGTTGATTTGCGAACATTCAATTTTTATAATCTCTATAAGCAAAATCAAATAGTTGTTCTCAAAAAGTCTTATCATTCTCAACTGTGAGGAAATGATGATTCTTGTACATCCTGATATATTGTAGATTATTCAACGAAGCTAAGCCTGATCTTTTTTTTTTCCCTTCCTAAGTTTTCCAAGTAAAAAATTTATTATCATTTACAACTTTTTTTGAAATGTGCTGATTTTTTTATCGAAAGTTAAAGATATAAAATACATACTCTAGCACCGTCAATTTTCAAGCACGTAACAAATATATGCATTTTTCTATTTTTATTATTAATTTTTAAAGAAGGTAGAATTCTTTGAATCCTATCCAAGATAGCTTGACATGGAGAAAGTTTTATTGAGATTATCTCAATTTGAAATTAAGGTTTCGTTTGTGATGACTTTCTTACTATTTTTTAGAGTAGTTGTTTCGTACAAAAAAATAAAATTTTGTACTAAAAAATTGCTTTAAGAAACATTAAGAAAGCCATCTCAAATTAAGCCTAAAGATTATGATTTTAATATGAGTCAAATAAACTGTGTAAATAGTAACAAAGTTTTAATTAATTTTCAAGCATATTGAGGTATAGTAAATTAATTTAATAATAATTATATATGAAGAGAGATTCAAAGATAAAAATGCAAGCCCATAAATTTTATTTCTTAAGAATTTTAGGCAAATTTAATTATAATTTCATGTAAATATGTAAATATAGAATATTACAAATTTTTCAGACAGCTCTTACTTTTTAAGCTGAGGTGCACAAATATAAATCGTTAAATCGCCTAAAATTTTATCAAAATCAGTCACGTAAACATCCACTATGCAAAATATATTTAATTCCGAAGCAAAAAAATAAAATAAAAAAATCCTAATTATTGTGCAAAACTATCAGAAATTAAAATAATAATAATAAATGTGTAACTAATAAGTTTCCTCAAGCAAAAAATAACAGTCGCATCAATAAATATACGGATGAAACTAAATAAGGGCCCAACCGGGTTCGAACCGGTGACCTATTGATCTGCAGTCAATTGCTCTACCACTGAGCTATGGACCCTATTGTGCAAGAACTTCATATCATTTATCTATAAATCTTTAACAATTTCACTAACATACCAATAAAGAAAAGGGAGAGAAGGAACAAACAATGCCCTATTTTTTATGCCTTATGAAGTAAGAGAAAGGAAAGGGGTTTATTATGACACAATAGAAAAACGTGCACATACGCATTTAAAACTTTTATATATGTGCGTGTGTTAGGCTACTACTGATGGTAGAGGACGATTTTTAGTTTTAGAATTGCACTAAAATTCAGCAACACATGAATGAGTGGACTAGCTTACAAAGAAATATATAATTTTTTATGAGATAACTCTAAAAAAGGGGAAAATGATGAGGCGTAAATTGATATGTCACTAATTAGGGGCTGTTTGGTTGTCTGAAAAGAAAATTTAGTGTAAAGTAAATGTAATGTAAAGAAAATATAGTGTAATCCGAATACTTTGAGACTGTTTGGTTGTCTGCAAAATAAACGCAGGAGAATTATTTCCCTTGTTTGGTTTGATAGATCTAGAGTAAAGTAAAAGTGATTTTTTTGTCATAATTAATTTTGGCATTACAACTAGTGCATTTATAAAAGCAATGTATTTATAACAAACTCTTTCGAAAAAGATCTCTTACAAAAAAAAAAAATTTAAGGACATACATATTAAGGCAATTTTATTTAACTGTCTTAATAAATATTTATTAAGGCATACTCTTTTCTCGCTATTTAGTAGGGATTTGGCGTGAGCACTCAGCATACTTTTTTTCCCTAAGTAAAAAGGGATTGCGAACGACGGATAGACAGATGGTTATCAAAATCCAAAAATTCTTATTTCATCCCGCGTGCTTCTTCTTATTTCATCCCACTTCTTCTTATTTCATTCACCTCCATCGTCTTTGTTTGTTTGCCGCCTCCATCATCTTGTTCGTTCACCTCGATTGATCGCTGCCGCGAAATCCACAAAGGCGACTACCACATCAAGTAAAATGCTTTTAATCGGCCTTAATCGTTTGAATGTCGAATGCCCACTACCTATGGTTCTATAAAATTTTATTCTTTCTTCTTTTGATTTGTAGGGTTTTTGAGGTTCTTGTAATTTTTGAAAGATCGACCGAACGCGGACTTTTGTACCTCTGCATAGGCACGACTGCATTTTCCTTGATGTTTGACCTTGCAATATGAAGACCTTCGTGACCACGCTCCTCAACTTTCAATGTGACTAAAACTCTAGTGACCTCTGCTTGTAAATGTAATATAACATATTTAATTTTTTCTTAAAATTTATGTTCTTGCATTCAAACATCCCTTTAATAGGATTATATGAATCCTCGATTACTCTAATTAGGCTGAAAATAATTCATTTAGTAGATATTATTAATAAAGAAAGTTACAAGCACATGTCAGTACAAAAACTCCTCCCAAAACTACCCAGTTGAACATAACAGCTAGAGATCATGGAATCACTATTTCCCTTTCATTTCTTTCGCCTTCATCCGGTAAACAACTATTTCATCATTTCTTTTACTATTGCTATTTACTATTGCTATTGCTCCACTTCCACGTCCACCACCGCTTTCGCTCCCTTGAAACCTTCCTTCTCACGGAGCTGACATTGTGCCCCACCACCACCGGCGGCTTCATTATACGAATAAGCGCCCAACTCACACCATCAAAAAACGGATGCCGCTTGATCTCATTTGCCCCCTTCACGCTCCCCATCCTCCCCGCAGATCCCGCTCCAGCAGTCGCGAAATCATTACACTTTGAGAGAATGCGCGGGAGAAAGCCGATCGTGGATTCCGCTCCCCATCCTCCGCCGCGGATCCTGCTCCATCAAAGAATGGACGTGTCACCACCGCACGTCGTTGGTTCGCCCCAGCTTCGGGAAACCCCACCTACCTCAAGAGAATGATCTTCAAATTAGCTTCTTTGCTCCCTCTCTTGAACGGCGTCCGGCCATACATTAACTCGTAGATAAAAACCCCAAATGCCCACCAGTCAACGCCGTTACCATGGCTGGAGCCCCCGACGATCTTTAGTGGGAGGTGCTTGTGTGTCCCCACGCATGCGCGGGAGAAAGCCGACTCCGGTTCCGCCATGAACTCCAGCTTTACTCCGTCTCTACCATGACTCCGACGAAAACTGGCGCAGCGGAGGATTTCTAAACCCGCTCAATTTGAGCGGGTTTCAAAGTCGCGCGAAATGCCCTTTGTAATACACTGCTTATTCTTCGGATGAATTCATTATTCTCCGCTCAAACCCAACCAAACAACGTAATTCACAAAATGCGTGTAAATAAATTACTTCACTCTCCTAATTCTGCATACCAAACAGCCCCTAAAACATTTGCATCTTCAATACTAACTCTCACTCCATATGTCAAAACTTTTATTAAACTTCCTTGCTTTTGGTCTTCTCTTCTTAAAGAAGAGCAATCAAGCATATTACAAGCAATCTCTTAAAGACAAATCAAACACCTCGAGGATATTGTAATCTTCATCATAAAATTCATTCTATATAGCCTATGTCTACAATATTTTATCAATTTCTTTGTCAACAAATATACGGATGAAACTAAATAAGGGCCCAACCGGGTTCGAACCGGTGACCTATTGATCTGCAGTCAATTGCTCTACCACTGAGCTATGGACCCTTTTGTGCAAGAACTTCATATCGTTTATCTATAAATCTTTAACAATTTCATTAACATAAGGGAGAGAAGGAACAAACAATGCCCTATTTTTTATGCCTTAGGAAGTAAGAGAAAGGAAAGCATTCATCATTTTGAAATCATAAGAAGCAATAGTGGAATCATTTTTGCCTTTGTGATGTATATATTTATACAAATGTAACATATTCAATACTTTTTCTCCATCACTATAAATATTCTAGAAAGTAACAAAGCTAGAGGAAATTAGGTTTAGTATTAAAACTAATTAGTTTAGGCTCATAATAAATCAAATCTAATTAACAAAACAAAATTTCAATTATTAAATTTAGTTTAATTTAAAAATAATTTATTCATTTCAATTTTTAAATTTCACAAATGATCAAATACACGGTTCTGATTAACATAGCGCTGATAAATATGTCCAATTTTTTAATTAAATTTAATAAATAAGCATGAAAAGAGTAATATATTGATACACTATAATTATTATTATTTCATTAAAATCATCTTAAATTAAGTTTAAGGGTTATATGAAATATTTTATTAAAATTTGAGTGCCCAAATGTTTTTCATATTTAAATCCTTCAAATACAATTTCAATATAAGTAGGGCTATCAAAATCAGGTTTCGGATCGAGTTCGAATCTAAAATGAAACTATCCGGATAATATTTGATATGATACGAAACCTACCCATTTTTAAAATTGGGTCAGATTCTCAAACCCAAACCCAACCCGCATTGGGTCCAGATCAACTCGACATGACCCAGATTACCCTAACCAAAGTAAGATGGAGGAAACGACTGTGTATGGCGTTTGTAGGTTATGGTTGCGACGAATGGCGACAATGGCAGAGGCGGCGGCGGCGGACGAAGCTATCGGGGATGGATCCTCCGGTTAGGGAAGTTGCAACAACCTTCGACTAAGGGCACACGAACAATGGATGGCACGCAGACGCGCTAATGCGACGCATTGGTGGGCTGACGCGCTGTGACGAGGACTACGGACGGGCTAACGTGACATGAGACTTGATGCCAAAGGCTGATAGGCTGAGCTGGCGCGACTCGGTTTCCGGGTCAGCATCAGGTTAGCGGGTTAACTCATTCCCGATCCATTTTTTTCAAACAAGTCGAATCCGGACCATTTCAGAAGCAGGTTAACCCTAATCAGAAATTTTTTAGTGGAATTCGAATTCGAATTCGATTTTTAAGTCTTAAATATTGACACCTTTAAATATAAGCATTTAGCGGAAATTTTCCTAAAAAAGCTCTCTTACATCATTATGCATTTTATTTTTATAATATCCCTCCGCAAGACCTACACGGCATTATTAAAGAAATAAAAAAATATAATAAATGAAAAGACGCTAACGCTTCAACCACTGGAACGGTAAGCATTAAGCAAGTTCGACTTTGATGTAGGGGCCCACGCTTTAACCCTTTGTGACACGTTTCGAATGACTATTGGATTGCGTAGCCGTTTCCTGTTCTGCTCGTAGCCTATACTAGATTTTTCACGAGAAAGTGGAGAGAAATAGATACTATGGGCCCACTGCCACATGGCCCATAGATCCCCTAGGTTCCCATCACCTCTTCGCGTAATCGATTTAAGGTCGGCAAGCAGCCAACTAACGGCATTAATTTTCACATGTGTTGTGGGCGGTAAACTCACAGCGAGTAAGGTGAAGCGTTGCATGAACCGCTGAGACCGGTTGCTTGACTACTGTAGTCAACGAACCGGCTTTAAACCTAAAATAAGGGCATTGTAGTAATTTAATGCGTTCACCAACCGAATTTGAATGAGTGTTTTTTCAGTGATTGCCTCTTTATACAAAAATGATTTAATATTTTTTTATTTATGTTATGCTTGTTATCTGAAATTAAATATTAAGTTTATTTAAAAATTATAAATAATTTATAAATTATGTATATCCTTATAATCTAATTATAATGATTAAAATAATAATCTTTTTGATAATTTTTGATGATTTTTAAAATATTTTTAAAATTTTCAAGTGGTATATTTCTCTTTTATATTTATAGAAATTATAAAATTATTGTTTATAATTTAATTAATTATTTGAATAAAAATTAAAAGCTGAAATACTCTTTTGGTTTAGTGGATAAGAGATGCTAAGTTTGATCCCCAACAGCAAAATTGTTTTGTTTTTAAATTCAAAATTAACTATACTGTAGGTTTGTATGTTATATGATGAACTCGGAATGGGCCATTTTGTGATGAACTATGTGAGGGGCCAGTGGGGGCCCGTGCTCTTAGGGCCCCCACCCTGGCGCTAGGGGCGGATTCCCCTTTGGCTCAGGGATAACCTTTTTTTTATTATATATATTTTTAAAAATTTGTCTCTCTTCATTTATTTTTTAGTCTTTATTACAAGTGTTTTTAGGTAATTTGCACCCCCCTGTAAAAGTTTTAAAATACTAAGCCCCCAACATAATTAAACACATTTATGTAGATGTTTTATTGTCAGGAAACGATGAATCAAATACAAAGAGAATTCAACATTTTCTTTTTTCAAAAAATATACTTACATTATGTAGAGGTGTTATTGTTATGAATTTCATCATTAATTTGAATTCCAAAAATATTCTTACAACTAAAATTTGTTCCGGAGGCGCTGCCCCCTGAAACCCTCGCAGAGCCAAAATTTTTCCAGGAGTACTGCCCTAGGAAACCCCCCAGGAGTTTTGTTCCTTGACCCTGTGACCTGACCGGGGGTGCAACCCCTTTGGACCCTATCATATCTACAAAGCGTACGATGATAAAGAGTCGAGCAAAATTCGAGGCATCATCATCAATTATTTATAAGTTTGCCCACCTTGAAAATTAAGGCTGGTTTCGGTCCTGCCTAGCTCTCACTACTTGAGTATAATATATGAGAATTTAATTTTACACTAATCTTAAAGCAATTTAAAAAAAAAAAAATTCGCTCCACTCTTAGTACTTTTAATCGTAATAATCGGACACCATTTTTTCTTTTTCGCCAATACCAACAATGAGTTTTTTCATACGCTGGAGAAGGTTAATTTCGTCATAAAAATTCCAAGAAAGTCAAATTCGTTACCTGTTGGAATCCTTCGCTGCTTTCTGGCGTTTATTTGTAATAATTCTGCAACTCTGTAGAATCCATAAAGCCAGGAAGAAGAAACGGTGTTGAAAGAGAGCGAGAGGGAGATGGAAAGCTCCGGCTGTGTGGGATTAATGGCTGTGGTGGCGATCTCCAGCAGCGTAGCTCTCGTCGTCCATCAATTTCACAAGCGCCTTGTCGCCGATTTCATGAAAAAAGCCGAACTTGAGCTCGGTAAGGACAAATCTTCCATCTTTCTCATGATTTCTCACTTCTTCTTCTTCTTCCTATTCCCCTCCTTTCTTGTTTCCATGATATATCTTAGCTAGAACAAATATTGCATATTTCTCTTTCCTCTCCTCTATTTTCCTATGCGAAGAGAAATTATTTCTAATTACTTCTAGGCCGGATAGTTTTTCTCTAAACTTGATTTGTTTCTGTTTCTCTATTATTATTTGGGATTTGATAGGCGGAGGGAGGATTAAACGGCCGAAGAAGAAGGTGACGTTCGCCGCCGACGTGGTGGAGCCGTCGACGGACAACAAGGAGTACAGGAGGAGGAGGAGGCGATCAAACCCGGAGGAGGAAACTGTGATCTCCATGCCTGTCTAGTTTGTTTTTCTTCCTTTCTTTTTTGTGAATGTTGTTGAAAGTTAGAAGTTAGACCTGTTAATCTTCTTCTCCTAAGTAATTTAGAAGTCTGTAGATATCTTTGGAAGCTTCCATGTAATTGTTAAGGGAGGCTTTGTAGCCGTTAGAACACGCCTTGAATTTAAGAAACTTTTTTTTTTTTCAATATTAAGTTAGCTAAAAAAAATTATATAATTATTTGATGGTTAAAATAAATAATAAAAACTATAGTCATGTTGTTTATATCATATAAAAAATTATATAATTATTTATAAAATTGAGAGATTTTATATCTCACCCCAAATTCCAACACATTAGCTTACTTGTTTTTTAATAATTTAATTTCACCTCTTGAAAATACAAAATCATATAATTAATTAAATTTGGAAAAAAATTTAATATTTAATTAATTTGGAGGAAGAGCACTCCGATGTGTGTCACATTTGTTGCAAAAGGATTTGAGAATCTTTGTTGGTCGGATTTTGGTACTCATTTGTAAAGGTGCAAATGAGTTGAGTGTAGTCGAGTACATATGCCTAATATTCGAGCTCGGCTATAAGCTCAAGCTTGAAAGTTGATAAGCTCGACTCGCGAGCTTATTAACGAGTCAAGTTCAAGCAGTTACGAGAGCCAATTAAGCCAAGCCTACTCGGCTCACTTATGCCTCTACTTATTTGCTTTAAAAGGAAGTTATGAGAGTTTGTGAAGCTTTTTTTTTTATTGGAATGAGGTATCTACCCGCAGTCACTTCAACTTATTAGGCGTTTGGCGGTGCGACTAATCCTCGACTGACTTGGAAGAGGCACCCACCACAAAAATTTCCTCACCAACACTTGATTGTGCCCTACTGAAGAGGCACTGCTACTCAAGAGAAATCGAACATGATTTGGGGGGTACCCAACCGCACTCGCCCATCAACCAAGCTAAGCGGCGACGAGGTTTGTAATGCATTTAACAAAATATTAAATGGATAAGGCACTTTTCTATATGAAGTCAAGTTGCATCATCTACTTTTGCTTTTTAGTGTAGGTCTTTTGCATGTTTTACTTTGATTTTTTTTTTATCCACAGTACTTTTTTAATTTCAGTAGTGACGTTAGTGATTGCTTTGCACAATAATTAAGAGAAAAAACTGGATTAAAGCAGTCTTATTTTAATTTACTAGGATTACAATTGTTAATAATTAAATTGAGCTAATTAATTAGTTTTTAATATTTTTTATTTTAAAATAAATTTACTAATTATAAAAAAAATTATTAAATTTGAAACATAATATACTGATCTTATATTTTGAAATTAATTTAAATATATTAGTTATGCATGCTGATATTTATCTAAAGTTGGCATCTTTGGGTGATCCAACTTAGAATTCCACTAATACTCTTCATAAATTCCTAAAATATAACTAAATTCCTTAAAAAGGTAGCCAAGTCAAAGAGTTGGTTAACCTACTTTTGATTAATTGTTCAAAGCATGATTGTAAAGGTAAAAATTCAATTTTTCATTTCATAAAACTATAATGTATTTTATTAATCAATTAATAGAAATAAAGATATAAAATAATCATTTTTTCTAAATAAAATTTATATATGAAAACTAATTATAAAACTTGTATTAGATTAAGCCTAATTATATGATTCGAAATAGCTTGAAATATAGATAATGTCTTTTGTTCTAATTTAGTATATGTTACTTTGCAATCAATAATGGATTTTAATTTTAATTTTTTTTAATTTTCTTATACCCTCTAATAGTAGTGTCAAATATTAATAAATAATTTGATCAACAACCTCACTTGGGTCCGAACCAAGAACTTTGGGTTATGCTTGACCTGTTTAATTGATGTGTTGGTTTCAGTTTGAACTTTAAAATATATTTTTACCCTATAAAGTATTTTGTTTAAATATTTTTTCTTAAATTCTTTCGTTTGATGATATGCTTGTTTATATATATATATATATCAATTAAACTAAACTCTATAGTTGCGAAAAAAGTTAGGTTTGGGTTCATATTTTTACCCATTTATTAAATACATTGAATTTGAGTTGACTGGATTCAAAATAGGTCAACTTTAAGTCGAATTTAAACCTAACCCATTAACCCGTTTTGACACCTACCTCTACTCTAAGTTAACTTTTTTTTTATTTTTTAAATAGAAATTTAAAAACCTCCCATTAGTAAATAAATTAAAAATCATCGATAGAGCCGCTAAAAATGCTGCCAGAATATTACCTACCATTTTTTCTCCACCTAAATCAAAAATGATGGGAAAAAATGCATTATGTGAAAAATAAATAAATTTTATTTTTTAATGCAAATTTATTAGCATGATTGATCAATTTTTATTGGATTTTATAATCATATGCCAATGATGAAGACATCTCAGGAATTATAATTGCATCTTTTTTGTCTTTTTAGTAGGCTTTATAATATATGTATATTTTTATTATTTTCAAAGGACAACAAGAGCATCTTTGGACAACAAGAGCATTAAGTGGGTTTGAAAAGTCATTAATAGATAATTGCAACTAGATTTAAAATAATTCAAGGTTATTTGATTTCTTTTATTGGGCTCAGATTTTTTAGAGGCCAGCAATATTTTTTTTTCTATTTAGATCAATTAAGACAAATTCATATAAACGTCACAAAGCTCCCAACAAACAGATCAAGATGAGCTCCGTAAGTCGAAAATATTTGATATTGACTTAAATTAGGGTTTAGTCATTAAAGGCTTATATATGCCACAAATACAATTTTATGACCAATTCATGTCGTAAAATCGGTCACTAAAATATTTGTCGTAAATAATTTGGAACCAATAAATTCAGGCACAAATATATTGTTGTGATCTTGGAGGAAGATGTATCCTTCAAAACTAATGTTTATTGTTTGGCTTGGAGTCTATATTACAGCCTATTGCATAACTATTTATCGATGTTAATGGCAATACAAAACTACATAAGAACCTAAAGCAAGTACAACTAAAAAACTAACATAAATTTGGACTAAATCTTAACAATCTCCACCTTATTCCAGATTTTACAAAACATCTAAATCAATCCATCTTTCTTCCGAATCTACAGCCACTGCTAAATTAACTTTTTCTTTAATTCTTCATGCCTTCCCAACCACGACTACTACTCCACCAGGTCGCTCCGACGCAGGCACCTACAGTGATCCAATAGGTACAAAATTACAAGTTCAAGAAATGACCACTACATGCACATGAGCGTTCACCACAACTCCCCAAGCATATAAGTAGTTCTTTGCGTAGATCCTGAATGACACCTACCATGCCCGTATCCAGCTTCAATTTTTCCCTGACCAAACAAGACGATCGCTCCGATCGCCACGCCTCATGGAGTAGGGGTTGAGTACTCTTTACATTTTTTTGTACAATGCCCAGCGCTGTGTACCCAATCGCCTCGACGCTGTAAAAATTTGTTGGGAGAAAAGACAGAGTGGAGTGCTGCAACGCTGTGAAGAGGACTGGACAATCTTTCTTCTTTGCTTTTTCTTAAAGGTGAAGTCCATTGGTGGTAATTAGAGGTTTTATTTATTTTATTTTTTTCTTTCTTTCTTCAGTTTAGTGTGTAAAAACTATGTATGATAGAATGTAAGCAATGAGAGAGTGAGAGAATAAGAGATAACAAAGATCTATAACAATTTATCCAAATTTGTACAATGAATTTCTTGGTCTGATGAGGCTCCATGATTTTTTTCCGATTTCAAAATTTTACACATTAAATCCTAGAGTTCTTTAATTTCGACCGCATTTCTATTTTATTATTTATTTCTCTATATGATTTAACAACTAAGAGAGTCCCTATCCTACTTTAAAGAGGATGAGCAACACTATCGACCTAAGCCAATAGCCACTTGATAACTTTTGGATGATGAGCGCCGCAAATTGAGAAAGAAGGCAAAAGTTTTTATATCCGACTTTTAAGAACATAAACGCTAAGGGGTTTGAAGAACTTTAAATTTGTACCGTCAAAAATGGACAAAATAACTCTGCCAATACCATATAAATTTGCTTCCTCAATTTGAACACGCAAAGAGACGTTGCTTTCTACTGTATTTTTCTAATCACCATTTGCTGTTTCATTTATAAAATAAGTAAATAAAAAAATTAATTTTCAGCAAATTATAATTATTTTAGATTCGATAAATTTGAATTATATTTATTATAAATTTTCACTTTCTAAATGATTTTTGGAAAATTAAAATAAAAGGGAAAGAATTTTTTTTTTTTTAATATACTTGTTTTATTACACGTGTTTTAAATGCATGTGAATAAAAATAAAAAAAATAAAAAAATTCATAGTATGAATATTTTAATTATATTATTACAAAGTGAAATATGCACACGTTCTAATTTACTTGGTCAATATAATTTCTTATCAATAACACCTAAACCAAACATCCAAGATGTAATTATTTGATAAATTATATTTATTTTCCACTTAATTCTTATAGTCAAAACACAACCAAAAGAGAGGTGAGTTGCATCTTCGCCAAAAATAAAAACAGACAGTCGAGAATAGCCAAAGAAGTTTGCAATGAAAGAAAAACTATTACTTTGTGGCGAACTACAATCATGATTTTATATCTGAGAGGAGAAGAAGGCGAAGAAGCTTCTTGAAACGAAGCCCTTGAATTGCTAACAATGTTGTAGAAGAAGACAAAGAAGCTTCTAAAGCGACTCCTTCATAACCCTTCTTTATGCGAAGCACGTGAAGCCAGTGATGTTGTAGAAGAAGCGAAGAGGCTTAATAGCGAAGGCATAAACAGACATTCGTAGAGAGCTACCATCGTATAATATATATGATGTTTAGTAATGAAACTTATAGTTTTTTTAATATAGTATTTTTCAATAAAATTATTGATTACAATTTTATGTCAAATACAAAAAATTCACTAAAAATTTTATATGCGGTTTAAAAATAATTTAAATAAAATACAATAAAAAGTATTATCGAAAGATTTAGGATCCTATTGGATATGGGCCCTGTCTTTTAAAGTAAATTTTTTGGGTTCGAATCCCAGCTCCTTTATTTTATTAGCCTAAGTTACTAAGAGCAAATATATTTCTGCCTGTAATGGGCCTGGCCTGACTTGGTAAAAATGACATTTATTTTTGAAATAAAGTAGGCTTTTACTGGGCCTGTAGGCTAGTTCTGCCAGACCTCCACTATAAATACGCCCCGAAAAGGGTCCCTTCATGAAGATAGAATGAACTTATTTATAAATTTTTGTGAGTGACATGCTCCTTAAAAAAGGAAAAGTTCAAGGGCAACTTTGATGTGTTCAATCGGACTTGTTGGAGTATTCACAAGTGCATTAATGATGTCAGAATTAAGTGATCTTGGACTTGTTGGATTCGTTTCATCGAACCGCTTGATTTGACTATAAGTTTGTAATATTTGAACATCATTTGGTCATAAAAAGCTTTCAATTATGCTCCGCCCACTTATTTTGAGCCCATTTGGTCTGAAATTTGATTGAATTTGGTGTTGTTGGGTTGCTCTCGCTGAGACATTTATTGACTATAAGTTTGCTGAAATTGGAGTTTGGATGATCCAAAATTTAATTTTTTAAAAAATTATTTTAGCAGATAAGTTAAGGTGCGTATTTTATTTAGATTAATTTTGGACGAAGAAAATAATCCAATTCAAGGAGTGAAGCATAAATAAAAAAAATTGTATTAACTCGCCCATATAAGTTCCCCAGCAAAAATAACATGCATTACTTTGCATTAGAAAAGTATTGGAAACCCGGCCCATTGGCCTATTGGGCTTTCGTGGTATTAAGGCCCCACACAATTTGTGTCTAATTTTAAATGGAAAGGCCCATATTTCGTCTTCGGGTGTCAAGAACCTTTAAATAAGCCGATTACAAAGAAAATCTAATTATGTTATAAAGTTAAATAATTTCATTATTTAAAATTTTAATTATAGGATAATTTTTTTGTAATATAAATCTTAGTTATTCACATAATCACAACTCATATTCTCTTAATTTCATCCAATTTAAATAATTTGATTGTGACCTACATAAAATATATGTATACAATGTCGGAATTAAGATATTATTTTAATATTATTTATTAAATTTAAATTAATTATTTAGA
>NW_021503063.1:98747-118534 GCF_001605985.2 Dendrobium catenatum
CTAAGAAAATGCTTTCAAAAGTTGTAAGAAAGTTATCCCAAACAAAATCTTAGACAACTAGTTAAGCGTGCATAATTGAAAGGCTGCATTAGAATATTAATAATTTTTCAACAAATATTTTAAAAGAATACTTTTTTTTTAATAATGAATTTAATTTATAATATGAACATAAGCCAAAGTATTAGCTGGAAATTTATTATAATTTTATAAAAACAAATTAGAAAAAAGATTTGCACTTAGTCAAAAGATTAATTATTATAATACCTGATTATTAATTAAATGTTTATTAAATTTACCCAAAAAAATTGTTTATAAAGTATTTGGAAGGGCCTGCTTAATCAAGTTGGAAGATAAGGACAAAAACCAAGATATCCTATCTGGTTTTTATTGACTTAAGTGTTGTTCAATACTCATAGGCAAGTTCCTGGAAACTTCAACCAAATGTAATTTATAGTTAAAACAAAGATTGTTAGCCACTAATGTAGATTTAATTTAATCCCACTATTTGATATTATAATAATTTTAGGGATTTGATTTGAAGTAAAATAAATTTGTGGTATTTAAAATGCACTCACTCAGCTCAAGCGAATTTGGAATACAGTGCCATTGTCAAATGTTAGGAGATCGTTTATGATATGTTCGATCATTTTTTTCTTAAGAAGTGGAGAATAAGTACCAATAAACTTAGTATAAGAGAGGTGTTGACGTCAGATCCAGTAAGTGTCGACAGTGTGCATCGATCTTATTGGCAATAGCATGCATTAAAGTTATGAGCGACAACAATCGAAGAAGTCAACAGGTATCAATCATGGTGTCGATTACGTGCATCAAAATTGTACGTGATGATATTTGTCGACGGCTTGTCTTAATCTTATAAGTGATGGCAGTATCAATAATGTACATTAGACTTTAGGCGGCAATATGCTTCAATATTTTTAGCCAGCATCAGCATTAGTGTCCACAACGTGTGATGACATGATTCAATGTTATTGACAATAAAGTTGATAAAATACAGTATTCATATGTGACAATCATCGAACTATGATGGCCCCCATATTGTGCCAAGAAATGGTGGTAAAAAAATAGATGAGGATCTGGAGATGATGATTGGGTGACTATTAGAGAAATATAATATAATTTAATTTAATTTAAAATAAACTCTGACTATTTATTTTTTGGAAAAAATATAACAACTAATATATCTACTATGAGAGAAATTATTCTGTGCGTAGGCCGAATGCAGCTCTACATTCGGATGCGAATGAAGTGCAATCACGTAAGTGATATCGAACTGTGATACATAACAAAAAAACGACGTAACACATTCTAATTGATCTCCGATAATATTTGACGTCTGCATAGAATAATTAATCATTCCGTTTGGGCACGTAAAGCCAACTTTGCCATGAAAAGAGTTTTTTATGTAAAATATTGTATTTTTGTATTATTCCAACGACGGCAGTCTATAATTAAGCAACCAGTCCTCTCCCTCTACCCCTCGCCCTCTCTCTCTCTCTCTCTCTCTCTCTCTCTCTCTCACGCTCGATCGGCCGTCTAAAGCTAGTCATTGCAGTTCTCGGCGAAGGAATCGGAAATTCGGCCGTCGATCGCCGAAATCCACTACCCCAATTTCTCTCTCCGATCTAACGTGATCGCAATTCAAGTATTAAAAAAAAATCCCTATCTGTCAGCTCGCCTCTGATCTTATCCCTCAATCCCTCCGAAAATGATCCCCAATGTTCATTAACTCTAATCACCAAAGCCCAATGTGCCAACAAATCACCCACAACCAATCCCTTCCTGCGATCGTAAAAGAAAAATCAAAACATAAACCTCGTTTCCCAGAGATCGCCGGCAGGACAACCGCAGAATGCGTTGCGATCTGCTGCTGCTGCCCTTGC
This sequence comes from Dendrobium catenatum, assembly GCF_001605985.2. Classification (NCBI taxonomy): domain Eukaryota; kingdom Viridiplantae; phylum Streptophyta; class Magnoliopsida; order Asparagales; family Orchidaceae; genus Dendrobium; species Dendrobium catenatum. The sequence goes on from NW_021503063.1 coordinate 100,649, forward strand.
AGTATTTTCAGCATCCTCATCCTACTCGCCCTCAGACTTCCGAAGGGTCTCTGTCGCTGGGCGCTTCGCAAGCGGATGCGTCTCCAGCGAGCAGAGAAGCGGGCGGCGCGTATTGGATCCGGTATCCGTGGATCCTCGCATATTTGGTGGTCAACAACGGCAGTTGAAGGGGATTTGGATGAGTTCGCTGGACTGAGTCTGGTGATGTTGGTTGGAAATCGGTGGCCGGAGCGTTCGCCGGCGGCGGATGCTAGGGCTTTGGAGATGGAGGTGTGGTCCGAGTTTACCTGTCGCGGGTTTTGGCGAAGCCAGTCGGGAAGAGAAGAAGATTCGTAACGTCGTCCAAACGGAATTGTAACGGAGTTAGATTGCAATGGACCCCCAAAAACCCCAAAACAAAATAAATTGCCTATTCACTTCATTTTCTTCTTTGAAATATAAAATTGGTAAATTTATATTATTACAAAATGGAAATGCTGAGTCTTAAAATATAAATTTAATTTACTTTTTTAGAAATAATTTAATGTGCCTCATTCTACAACACCAATGCATCATATACGACTAGCAAGCAATGTTGTTGACAATTGTGGTTGACTGGACAGTTCAATTTAGGTCTAATTTGTACCCCTATAAGTTAGGAGTGTCATGGTAGGTCAACAGATCGGGTTCAGGTCCAATTCGAAATTAATCCAATCTAAATCATTGGGGTTGATTAGGGGTGTCAAAAATGACTCAACTTGTCAACTAGGCCTACACAAACTTGGTTTTGGTTGACTTGTCTAATATATGGGCTGGGTTCAGGTAGGGTTCTAATTGATCCATGAACTCAAGTTTGACCCACAATCAGGATTGAGAGAACAATACAGGAAAAAGGAGAGGTTAACGATCTGATAGTTTGATTGATGTCTAACTGAGGTTGATCTGAATGACCTAATAAATATGAAAATAATTTAAATGATAAATATTCTTATACTATTATATATTTGTAATTAAAAATAAATTGAATTTATAAATTAATAATATCTTATGTAATTAAAAATTTAAACATCTTAAATTTTTAAATTTAATTCAAGTTTAATAATTATAATGCTTTTTGAGTTTGCATGAGGTAATAACTTACATGAATTGAGGGAGCCATGTGAAATACTTAGTTGGAATTTCTTTTATTTATTAGTATAAAATTTTTCACAATTAACCTAAAATTCATGACTAAAAAACTAATAAAATGTTTTTTTAATTAAAATGAAATATACTAATAAAAATTATTCTAATAGCTCTCTTACCACAGCTTCGGGTTGATAGCGGGTTGGATTATGGTTCAATTTTTTAACTCATATATTTAACGGGTAATATTCAGGTCAGGTCAATTTCGAATTAGACTCAAACCATACCTATTGATCCACTTTGACACCTTAAAATTGACACTTGAAAGATTGCCAAACCAAACCCACGTGTGGTAACATGGTAAGTGTTTTTAAAGATTTGATGCAAGTTATATGCACTAAAGGGAAAGGCATGAGCTACTGAGATTACAGGTAGGGGTGTCAATAGTTGACACGACCCGAAAATCTGACTCATATCCGACCCGATAATTTCGGGTTAGGTTCAACCCGAATCCGAAATGGGTCGGGTTCGGGTTCAACAATTTGACCAGTTTCAAAAATTGGGTCAAGTTCGGGTTGACTCTTTGACCCAAATTTGAACTGTTTTTTTATCCGAAAACCCATTTTTTGACCTGTCAACTCAAGATTGACCCGTTTTGACAAAAAAATTTGAGATTGATCAATTCTAAAGATTTGATGCAAGTTATATGCACTAAAGGGAAAGGCATGAGCTACTAAGATTATAGGTAGGGGTGTAAATAGTTGACATGACCCGAAAATCTGACTCATACCCGACCCGATAATTTCGGGTTAGGTTCAACCTGACCCGAAATGGGTTGGGTTCGGGTTCAACAATTTGACCAGTTTCAAAAATTGGGTCAAGTTCGGGTTGACTCTTTGACCCAAATTTGAACTGTTTTTTTACCCGAAAACCCATTTTTTGACCTGTCAACTCAAGATTGACCCGTTTTGACAAAAAAATTTGAGATTGATCAATTCTTGGACCAAAAAACTAGTATTTTTTTGTTGGCACTGGGTCATTCGGGTCGTGTCAGGTTTACTCTAACTCGAAGCAGGTCGGGTTCAGGTCCGGAAAACCAACCTGTTTTCAAAGACGGGTCAGTTTCGAGTTCGACTCGAACCAGACCCTTGAACCGAAATTAACACCCCTAATTATAGGGAAGAGGAGAGGGTTAAGAGATGATTGTGGGGTTTTGTAGAAGGATATACAATGAAAGATAAATACTTAAATAGCTTTATCTTTACTCAATTGTCATATCAATATGAGAAATATTTATTTACCTTAAAGAAAAAATAAAAAAAATATCATCAATAAATATTATTGATTATTATAAATTTATAATTATAATAAATATTGTTGATTTCATCCCAAAATTAACGGATATAAAAATTTGAACATAATATTAATAACAAGCAATTATCTAATACGAATATTAATATAAGCGGTAAAACCGTCAAAATTGATCATAATTTTTTTTTTAAGGGTTATGTTGAATATAATTCAAATGTGAACACTTTTGTATTATACTATTAATATTTTTATTTCAAATAACTATTTTTTATATAAAATTTCGGCCTCAAGCCCACGACATTATACATATTAAATAAATAACTAATAATAATAATAATAATAATGTCGTGATCTTGAGGGCAAAGTTCTTTAAAAAAAGTATTAAAAATAATAGTAATTTTATATAAGAGGAGACGAAATAGTTCAAAAACAGGCTATTATTGCGATATTAATAAGGTTAGACAAATAAGAACAAAAACAAAATAAGCTGAAATATTCATATATGATAATATGAGTCGTCTAAAACAAACCACTTATATATTAAGAGGTTTCATGAAAAAAAAAATAAAAGAATATAAATAAATGTTTTAATAAAGTTTGAGTATTTTTTTTAACGCATTTAGGTCAATTAACACAAATTCACACACACATCATAGATACAAATTTCGAATCCAAAATCTATTATTTTGATACTTTTGAATTTAATAGTTTTAATAAAATTCTATATAATCCATTTAGTATTATTTTAGCCATAATGCAAAGTTTTATATTAATTGAGATATAAATTTATCTTTTGTTTTCACTAATAATACAAATAGGTTTTAAATTGCATACAACAATAAGGACAATAAATCTTTATCTCACTATGTGAAGTCTTCTAAATGCGTTACACTTATTTATTATGTTATATTAAGAGTAGAATTCTAATTTAAAACTAATAAAAATAATCTTTTTTAATACTTTCTAACTTTTTTTTTAGAACTATACCCTACAAGATCAACGGAAGGCTGATGTTTTATGTCATTTCTCTCTCTAATTTTTAAATTGCATAAGATATTAAAAAAACATTAAAATACATATAATATAATCACCAAATAAGCAAATAAATAAGTGATATGTTCTATGTATGATACTTACGCTCGAAATTAATTAATTATTCTATGCGTACATCGAACGTAATGAATCATCCGGTTATCTCTGTGAACAGTAAAAGCGCAGATAACTGTGCTTTTACTATTCATGCCTTGCTTTTATTGTTCACATAAACAAAATCGGACAGTTCATCATGTCCGGTGTCCACACATAATAATTTCTCGTCGAAATGGGTGTTAACAGGCCAACAACTGGTACAGTTTTCCATGTTTTAAAATCTACTGAGGTAATAAATGAAAACTCTTAAAAGCCCAAATATAGAAAGCCCATTAGAAGTTGCGTCGTTTATGTTGAAGGAGATGGGCCTCTGCAAAAGCTAATTTTACACGGGCCGGCTAGACCTAAAGTAAGCAATGCTCTTATGCTCCTGGGTAATAGTAAAAGGCAATAGTACTATTCTACAAATATCATTCTTCAATTGAAAGGCAGTGCATCCGTTTTAATTTTACTTACATAGTGGATTGATTGAACTAGACAATGACTCTTATTTTTTCCCCGTTCCATCTTTTACTTATAAAAAATTTTATGTTCATTTCTATAGTTCTTTTGAGCACAAATCTTTGTATAATACAATAAAAATTTTCTCATTATATATTCTTAGTTTTTTAATTTCTCATTTTATATACTAAATTTCTAAGTTAAGTGTTGCAGAGATGAGGATGATTAGGTGAATGAGTAGCTTTACTTTTAAAGATATGATACAAAATGAGAATAAACGTGAAAAGGTTGGAGTATCTACAGTGGAACAGTAGTTCGACAGTAATACTACCCAAACAAAATTGACTGATTTCTATACAACAATTTTAAAAAGCAACTTTATGTACAACAATTTCACAACCGGCTTTACCGACAGCTGCAGCCGTCCCAAACGCACCCTAAATGAGAATAAACGTGAAAGGTTGGAGTAGCTACCGTGTAAGATAAGATTAGAGAGAGAGTCGCCTTAGATGGTTTGGTCACATAAAACGGAGGCCTTTCGATGACCCGATTGAGAAAGTTGAGGTATTAGATTTGATTTATGTTAAGAAATGTAGAGATAGACCGAAAAAGAATTGGTTATAAAATATTAGAAAATATTTTTTTTTATTAGATTTAAATGACAATTTAGCTTTTAACAGGACACGATGATGAAAAATGATTCATGTAGCCTACCCATATAGTGGGACAAAGGCTTGATGTTGCTGTTATTGGTCTTATATGACTCGATCTCTAATATATTTTGATTCAGGATAAAATTAAGATTTTATTTGAGACAACTTTCTTATTACTTTCTTAAGAAACTTTTTAGTATAAACATATCTTGAATTAACAATTTTCATACCAAAAATTAATTTTAAAAAAATAAATAAAAAGTTTTTTCAACCCAAACTTAAATTATGAACAATCAAGCAGCTACCATTGAAGAAATATAGCCAAAAAGTATCACTCACAATTTCCTGCATAAAAGTACAAGAAAAGTTAAATTGGGCCATAAATTCTTCTTTTGCAACTTTCGGCGAGCCCATAAAGAACCTCCAAACCATCAACTGTAATGGGCCTTCTTTCAACAACTTACTTCCAAGTACTCAATCATGATTTAGGAGATTAAAATCAATAAAAAAAATCGTATTTTAGAAAAAGAAGGGATATTTACTATAGTTAATATTAATTTTAAATTTAATAACTTTTCTTCAAGTTCACATTTAAAAAATGTTTTATTTTCACATTTAAAATAATAAAAAATAAAAAATGAAATTTTCATATTATATATATAAAGCTTATTTACAAGCATTTGAAATTTATTTTAGATGTTTAATCAAATCAAATTTTCCATCTTATTTTATTTATTAATAATATCACTTAGTAAATTTTGTTAAATTTAAAGTACTGATTGAATAACTCTACCAAAAATTAAATTCTAATATATTTACATTTTTAAAAAATAAATTATTACTTCATATTATGTCATATTCTATGGCTCAACTATTTATATTACATTTTATATTTATGACTTATTGAATTAAACATGATTTAATAATCAATCCTTACGAAAATATAAGAACAAATAACTTTATAAAACACTTTAAAGTTTAGGACGAGCACGTACTCATACTATTTTTCCTTACATGATGAAATGAGCTTTAAATGATTTTACAGGTCAATATCAACATACGTAAATAGTATAGTACCCATAAATAATCAAATTAACCCTAATCATCGAGGATCCTTCCTTTTCAATCTAAGGGCCTGTTTGGGATAGCTTTCTATTAGCTTTAATTTCCAAACAGTAATCTCAATTTCGTTTGACTACTGTTTTCTCGTTATTTTTTTCAAATTTTTAATGATAGAAAAATATTTTTTGCAACCATAGTAATAATGATAATTATGATGAATTTATTCATATTCATATAAATATAATATATCTATTGAATTTGATACCCACCTAACATTAATTATTAATTTTATGCCTTCTAATAAATGTATAAATTTCCTACCCTTAAATAATAATTAAATAAAGTCCTAACCTCTACTTCTTAAAGCCAAAGTTGTGGAGTAGGTAAATGAGATAGGAGAAGCCTTACTATTTTTTTGATAGAGAGTACCTTTGCTTTGCTTAGCCGACAGTTCAAATTAAGAAACACACCAAGCCTTGCCTATAGTTGTGGTGGTCCTTTCCTTATTTTTTTTTCTTCCTAAGTTGGTGGGAATCAAATAAGAGAAGTAATAGGAAATTAATACCATTTTGTACATTATGACTAAAAAAAGGTGAAATTATTCAGTGCGGGGTCCAAATATGAAGAACCGTCTAGACTGTGAGTATACATATTATGCACATAGTGTGTGCGGAGCCCGGACGGAAAGAACCAGTCAGATTGTGAGTATACACATATACTAATTTGAAACATATTATATACAAATATGTACGCAGTGTATACACTCACATGTCTGGACGATTCTTTCCGTCGGGACTCCACGTAGAATAATTTCTCAAAGAGAGAGAACAACATTAATAGCTTTTGGTTTATTATTATTATTATTAATTTGATATTTTCACGCATGCTTTTCTTATTTTATGATTGAGTAGGTTAAAACAATAAATCAGTCTTACTTCTTTCATTAATTCGATGCTGACAGAGTTAAAAAAAAAGGTGAGCATAAATAGGCCAATGAGAGGAACATTCTATCTAACTATTTGATATTTTTGATATATTTATGTATAGCACTAATCTTAAAGATCAAATTATAAAAATTTTGTGTGGGTATATATATAGTCTACGTGGACGCTGAATGTCGTCTACAGACCAATTAGAATGCATCACGTCAACTCTTCGCTTGGTAAGATTCGGTTCCGTTGACGCGACATATTCTGATTGGTCTCGAACGAAGTTTTGCATATGGTCTCCGCACATAATAATTCCTCCATAAATAGGGTGAAATAATGAATGAAATTAAATATATTTAATGGCCAAATTATTTTATTTGAAGGGCGTAAAAGCCCTTCAGTTATGTCAAATATGACATTGACTACTTAAAATATGCTTTTGATTGATTAAAGTATTAAAGATTATTTATGATCATATCTTATAACAATCTCTCAGATAACTAATTTAAGTTTTTTTTTTAGTTCTTTAAATAAATAATAAATAAAAAAAAATTTCAGCTGCAGTTTTAAAATGATTTGCAAAAAAATAATTTTGTTAAAGGCAAATTTTGTAAATAGAGATAAAAAAGATATATTCAAAACACACATTATTTCTTACTAAGAAACTATTTGGTTGGCTAAAAAATATATACAGTATAAAAAGAATACAGTTAATACGTTGGACTTATTTAAATGAGTATTTTTTTTTTGTTTAATTTAAAATGAATGTGTTTTCAATGCCAAAGATGGTGGCGACAAGCAGTGCTGGTCAGTGGCCAATAGAAGTGGTGCTGGTCAGTGGCGTATGGCGGTCAGTGGCGTGCGGCGGTGGTGCTGGTTGGCGGCAATCAAACGAGCTTGTCTACTATGTAAATGATTTTTGCCCAAAATTTGGCGATTTAGTTCAGCTTAACAATGTTTTACATCTACTTTGTATTCAGTCTTCTTCTAACTAAGCATTTAGAATATTTTACACACATTTTACTTCGAACCAAATTACCAAATATCCCCAATCAAATATCTTAACACAAAAAAAGTAGAAAAAACTATTTCAAATGTTATCTTTTTTACTTTTTTATTTTTTTCAATTACAATAATAATTTCTATTTGATCACTTCTTTTTCATTGCTTTTAAAAAAAAATTATACTAAAAAGCTGTTTTATAATTTCTACAATATCTTTAAAAAGTATTTGGGTATCTCACCTTAATCTGTTAGTTAAGATCAATAAAAAAATTACCGAAAATGAAGCTTTAAGTCACAATAAAAAAATTATAACTACTTTGTTATGACTTTTTTACTTTATTAAAATAAAAAATAAATATTTTATTGACAAATAGTAAGTAAACCAATTAACTGCTAGAATAAATAAATAAAAATATATTTTTAGTGGCATATAATAATAAAAAAACAATTAACTACCACAAAGTGGAAGCTTCGTTTTTCTTCTCTTTAAATATTTTTTTAATTCATCCATCAGGTGATCAGAGTAACAATAAGAACAAATATGTCAAATTGAAATCTAAACTATAAAACTAAGAATAATTAGTTGTGCTAATTATGCAGTATTAATTAACGAAACCAATTATGGAACCACCGACACTTTTGGAAGTTGGAACGTAACAGCTGTTGGGGACCCAGAAACGGACCCTACCCGGTCAAGTTTCCCAGGCGGGGAAACGTCTGGTTTCGACCCGCGAGGGCATAAGCTGTAAATATTGCAGCACAAGTCAGCGAGCAAACCACGACAGCTCATTTCCACCTATATGGCAAAATAATTGGGTAAGGGTCAATTTTTTTATTAGAATATATTTTAACTTTGCGATATAATTTTTTTAATTTTCTAAATGACATTAATTTAAAATAAATCAAATATTAAGTTCCATTCTCATCTATTTAAAAAATAAACATAATAATACTTATTTTTTCAGATAAAGATTTTATTTTTTAATATTTAATACTACTCTAATTTGAGTTGACTAGACTAATTTTGCATTAGGATAGAATTAAAAAAAAGGTAATTTTAAGTCTGTTTGGATAGCTTTTTAAGCGCTTTCTAAAATAGCTTTTTTAAGTACAAAATTTTTTTGAAATAAAAATTTTTATGCTACAAATTTGTTTTAAAAATCAGTAAGAAAAATATCTCAAATGAAATTTTAATTTAAAAGTAATAGAATAGTCTGATAAAAGGAGCAAAAATTGGGAAGATAGAAAAATTCATGTAGGATCTATATGGAGGCAGTGAGAAGAGAAGAAGTTCATGGCCTAATAAGATAAATTTGTTATGACCCTTGGAAGTAACAATAGTTAGAATTATTAAAAATATTCATATATACATATTAGAGTATATGTTTAATATTATAATATGAATATATATATATATATAATGATAATTATATTAGTTTAATTTTTTTATGTATTTAACATTTTTTTATTATTCTTTCATATTGCCTATAAGTAGGGATTTATATATTTAAATTCTAATTTTTTATATCAACAATATATAGAAATAAATGTCAAAATTATCCGGAGAAAACACTAAAGACAAAAATCTCACTTAGGCTAGTTTATGATAGCTTTTGACTATTACTTTGTTGTTGCTTTTGTAGAATTTTTGTGCTAGAAAATTGATGTAGAAAGAAAAAATAAAGCTGTCCCTAACGAAGCCTTAGTTTGACACTTGAAAGCTCAAACATTTGGGTGGTCTAGGCATCTCCTCACTATTCTAAATTATGCTTACAAATGTTCTCTTATATGTCAGTTTTACAAATATGATGGGTTGTTGGTTACATGGTAATATGCTAAATATTTCTCGCTATTGAAATTTGAATCCTATATGCCTACATTCTAGAAAAACCTTAAGTTGATGATGGTGATTGTGAAAAACTACCTCTTTGTAAACCTCTCTAATTGTAGCAAAATATTCCTCTTTCGGGACCCATGGTGTAATGGAAACTCTCTTTATAACCTACAACAAATATATTAAATTCCCCTATCCATGAGCACTTACACTCCACTATCTTGCTTCGTCTCAAATGACTGATAGAACTTCCCTCATGGGTTTCTCAATACTACAATTTTTTTTTTTAACATTTAGGTCAAATAAGGCAAACAAACCCACATATCACATATGCAAAACTTTAAACCCAATACCTCTTGATTAATAGACAAAGCTCCAAACTAACAGATTAAGGAGAGCCGTGTATCCTGATATTGTCACCACTATAATCTCTAATATCCCCTTACCCCCCACTTTGCGTTGCTCTATTGATGGGCATGTCACCTGACTAGGCACGAAAATTACGGCACTTTGTCACTTTATCATTACCTATTATGCTAACAATGAACTTGTTAGTGGTGTAATTGTATATATTTGGCATAAAAACTACTCCTTGCAATTCATTTGTTTTCTCTTGAAAGGTCATTATGACCTATGAGGGATCTTATGAATGTGAATGCTTTAATCAAGAGAAACATCATTGTCCACCCTCTTTGCAAACTCTATCACAAAGAAGTTGAGAGGATACCTCACTTATTTTTTTTATGTTGAATTCCTTATAAAATAAAATATTCTTCAGCTATTTCAAACTATAGTTACTAATAATGTTCCTTCAAGACGATTTGGGATTCAAGTAACTTTCTTATCATTTGTGTTATGATGTATATTCTACGACAAGATAGAAACAAAAAGAGGGTTGACAATCAAATTCAAAGGCAATAATTTATTTTTTTTGGATATATAAGCTAATTGAGACAAATTCATGTAAACATCATCTACGTAAGACTCAAATCTATGACTTTTTGGTTGATAACCAAAGCTCCCAACTAGCAGATCAAAGCTGAGCCACGTAAGTTAATAATCTTTATTTTTTCATTTAAAAATACCAAATGAGCAAAATTTCTTCTTGGAAAATCATTCAAGAAATCAAGATCTTGCTATAATGATATTGAATTTTAAATTGGCACTCTTCATAAATATATTTAATATGTAAATTGTTAACAATTATTTGTACAATATAGTCAGGGGCGAAACCAGCTTCAATTTTAAGGTGGAACAAATACAATACAAAAATAATTAAATTATATATATATATATTTTGAATTTAGATAAATGAATAGGAATAAAATTTTATATAATTTAGAGATTAATATATTATATAAATAAATATAAAATTGCAGATTTTAAAAATATAAATATATTAAAATTCTATGTATGTAAAAGTAAAACTGTGAATTCCAAAAAAAAAATAAAAAAAGACGCAATAGCCGAAAGATTACGGTGCACGACGCCAGTCCGTCAATGCCGTTCTGATTTCGCCACGTGTTCCATTGCATCCTTCATAAAAAAAAGTAAATAAAAGAAAATACAGACCAGTTTATCCCCACCGACTCCATATTACGACTTGAAGACATTCAGCTCTCACAGCCATTCCCGCCGCAGGGGAACCTCATGGATTCCCCACACAACACCGCCGTCCTCCTCCTCCCCTTCATCTTCGCCCTATTCTTCTCCTCTACCCCACCAGCATTGCCCTCCTCTTACCCTCCCTCCGGCGCCGGACAAATCAACTCCAACTCCGTCCTCGTCGCCCTCCTCGACTCTCACTACACTGAAATCTCCGAACTCATCGAAAAAGCTCTCCTCCTCCAAACCCTAGAAGAAACCGTCGGTCGACATAACCTCACCGTCTTCGCCCCTCGCAACGAAGCGCTCGAAAGGGACCTCGACCCTGAGTTCAAACGCTTCCTCCTCGAACCCCGCAACCTCAAATCCCTTCAAACCCTTATCCTCTTACATTTCGTCCCTACTCTAATACCATCCTCCTTCTCCCCCGCGCATCATCGCACTCTCGCCGGAGATAAAATCAGCCTGCACCGCAATCAATCTGGCCACCACCGCGTCGATCTAGCCTCAATCGTCCACCCGGATGCCATTGTCCGACCTGACGGTGTTATCCACGGTATAGATTGCCTTCTTGTCCCCAGATCTGTTCAAGAGGACTTCAATCGTCGGCGAAATCTCGCCGACATATCCGCCGTGCTTCCGATTGGCGCTCCGGAGGTCGATCCGCGCACTAATCGGCTTAAGAAACTGGCACCACCATCCCCTGCTGGATCCCCTCCTGCGCTTCCTATCTACGACGCCTTGGCTCCCGGCCCTGCAATAGCACCCGCCCCTGCTCCTGGCCCTGGATCCGGCAAGCACTGGTTCGATGGCCACCGCCAGATCAAAGATTTTATCCAAACCCTCATCCTGTACGGCGGGTACAACGAATTTGCTGACATTCTTGTCAATCTCACCTCCCTAGCCACCGAGATGGGACGATTAGTCTCCGAGGGCTACGTGCTAACTGTTCTCGCCCCTAACGATGAAGCCATGGCGAAGCTCACCGCCGATCAGCTCAGTGAGCCGGGAGCACCAGAGCAGATCATTTACTACCATCTCATCCCCGAATACCAGACGGAAGAGAGCATGTATAATGCAGTTCGGCGGTTCGGAAAAGTGCGGTACGATACGCTTCGGCTGCCGCACAAGATTGTGGCAAGGGAGGCTGATGGATCGGTGAAGTTTGGGCAGGGGGAGGGATCCGCGTATTTGTTTGATCCAGACATCTACACTGATGGGAGAATCTCGGTGCAGGGTATCGATACAGTGCTCTTCCCACCAGATGAGGAATCGCCCGTTCCGGCGGGAGCTGCCGGAAAGAAACCTGCTGTGGCGGCGAAGGCCGCAGATGCCAAGTTGAGGAGAGGTGAGTAGACTTAGACTTTTTTTATCATTTATTACTATTTATGCAATGCGTTCTAGTTGGTGCGGATCACGGTCGCCGGGAGTTGGAATATTCCGGCGTGGACACGTTAAATTCCATACTTGAATAAATTTTGAATTTTGTTCCGATGATTTTGTTTGAATAAGTGGCGGTAAGCGCACCAGAGGCGGTGTTCGCTTGCTCTCTGCCAGTTTACTGCATGTCTAGCTGGAAAAGCTCCCTCCCAATCCCATCACAATTCACGAGAGCTGTTGGCGGATTTATTTATTTATTTTTATTTTTTATACAATATTTAGTATCTAAATCACATCAAAATTTACTTTATTTTAGATAAAATAATATTAATAATATTTTTAATACAATTTAAATATTGTGATATTATATTTAAAATGTATTTATATATTTAAATATATTAGACCTTAATTATATGTTGATTCCCTTTTTTAATTTTTTTTAAAATTTATGCAATTAGGAATTAACAACGATTAGTATGTTCAACGCCCCTCTTTATTACAGCCCTGAGCCTTTTCAGCCACTGAAGTCTTTATGAGAAGACTCAAATTTACTATAGGCTATGAAATTTAATATTTTGTTAGTAATTTTAAATTTTTTATTTATTTCTCTGATGGCCTATTTTTCATAAATTGGGTGTTTCACGGTTGGCTCGGATGGCTGCTGGCTCACTGTTTTGAACATCAACATCAGCAATTATTACAAAAAAAGTATTTAATTTATATCCTTTACTATTTTCGCCCTACAAAAAACATAGCTTTCTTAAAGATCACATTTTTCCTGCTGAAAGTTAAGTAGTCGCCATCAAATTCGCCCCTTTATTTATTTTCGCAGAGTTCAGAGATTCTCCACCATTTAATATGTTTTAATTGCTATTTAACGAAGTTTATATTACATTTTGAACTTCAGGAAAATTGCTGGAGCTGGGCTGCCATGTGCTGGGTGTCTTGATGGATCCGTCACGCTTTACTACATGCCAATAGAGCGGAAAATCGCCCCTTATTCCTGGCGTAATAACACGGGGATGTTTAAAGTGCAGAAGAAAAGGAAAAAAAAGGTGTTGCTTTTTGTTTACTTTGGATTTAGAGGGCTGGTACTGAAGGTTTGTAAAAAATGGTTTTGGTGGAATTAGTCTTCCTTGTTCAAATTAATTTCTTATACACAAATAAAAATTGAGGCAAACAAAAGCATTCCGATTGTCTATTTGTTTGTCCAATTAATGCATTTGGTTGCGATCTCATCATTAATACTTATTTAAAACCGGTAGGATAAATATATTGTGCAAATTTTTGAGACGAAAATACGGATGGTTTAGGTTTAGGTTGCGACAATATTTTTCTTATTTTTTAAAGCAGTTTTTTAATTTATTTTTTGTTGTGTTAAAATGCTAGTTTAAATGCATTATGGAGCTGCATGATTTGATTATAGATATGGAATATATATAGGGGTGTCAAGTTTTGACACGATCAGAATTGGATCTGAAAAAATATAGGTTCAAGTCAACTTGGTTAGCGAACGGGTTGGGTTCATGTTCGGTTATTAACCCAATTTGAGTTTCAGGTTTGGTTCGGTTTGACCCGGAAACCCGAATTTCCTGCTTACTTGCCTTTCTATCGCGTTGTATGTTGTGTCACTGCGTCAGTAGCGTTGTCAAGCTTGTCAGTCTCATCGAGAGTCAGCTGTTCAGCATTTGGGAGTCGGTCGTTCGCCATTCGGTCATCCTCCAGGCTCCATTTGACGTCGTAAGTTGGCCGGGGGTCCCACCGTTCGCCATTTGGTCATCCTCCCAGCTCCTTTCGTCTTCAACCATTCTCCAGGCTCTGTTCCCCCTACGCTGTTAGCCGTCCGCATCAAGCAACCTCCGCCACTAGCCCGCCATCCACCTTAGTTATGAGCTATGAACGCCAAACATCCAGGTCGTGTCGGGTTGCCCTAGACCCGGGCCGGGTCGGGTTAGAAAAATTGACCCGAATTTTGAATTGGATCGGATTAGTGTCAGGTAAAAAATAGTGAACACGACCCGTTTACATATAATAATACCCATCACATGCGTTGGTAATTCTCAAACGAGCTCGATCTCGAGCTCGAGCTTTTCAAACGAGCTCGAGCTTTCGAGTCGAGCTCGAGCTTGATATTTTCTAAACGAGTCGAGCTCGAGCCTACTAATCGAGCTCGATCTCGAGCTCGAGCTCATTAAGGACTAAACGAGCCAGGCTTGATAAGGCAAATACTCGACTCGACTCGACTCGTTTACACCCCTTTACTATTGTATCTCTAGCTTTATGGCCATCATATTCCTCATTACCTTACTCCAACACCAATTATTGAGAAATAGATAAAAGTCTTCATGCACAAACTAAATCACAATAAGAGAACAAGGATAACAAATATAAGACATAAGTTCACGTGATTTGATGACATCCACTTACATGTAAAATTACAAAGAAATTGAATAATCCACTAAATTTTATAAAAGGTATATGAAAAGATTATGCTTATTGCGTGCTAGAATATACGCGGTGGTAGAGTTAGAAAATATTCGTTTTAGCGTTGCACGAGTATTCAACACACAAACAGAAAAGAGAAATACTGTTTGTCCACAGGCGGCGGGAAGAGCTCCGGCGGTAGTCGAGGACTAGCTTTTTCATTCTCCTCCTCTTCTTCTTCTCTCTCTTTACTTGAGTCCTCTTTGTGAAGAATGAGAGCTCTAGTTATAGTTTTTCTGGAGTGAAATGGCTCGTAAATAGGTGTAAGATCATGAGCAGATAGGGAGTGGTTTGAATGGATGGTCGATGTTGAACCCTTCGATCATGCACCGTTCACTAGACATTTGGAGGTTATAATGATGTTGGAATTCGGCGATCTTGGGCTCGTTGGATTCGTCTCGTCGAGCCGCTTGATTCGAGTATAAGCTCGTTAAAATCGGAGACCGTTTGGTAACTCAAATTGCGGTTTGAACCGGCGGCGGGAAGAGCTCCGGCGGTGGTCGAGGACGAGCTTCTTCATTCTCCTCCTCTTCTTCTTCTCTCTCTTCACTTGAGTCCTCTTTGTGAAGAATGAGGGCTCTATTTATAGGTTTTCTAGAGTGACATGGCTCGTAAATAGGTGTAAGATCATGAGCAGATAGGGAGTGGTTTAAATGGATGGTCGATGTTGAACCCTTCGATCATGCACCGTTCACTAGACATTTGGAGGCCTTAATGATGTTGGAATTCGATCTTGGGCTCGTTGGATTCGTCTCGTCGAGCCTCTTGATTCGAGTATAAGCTCGTTAAAATCGGAGACCGTTTGGTAACTCAAATTGCGGTTTGAACCTTCCAACTGCGCTTCGGGTCCTTGATTCGGACTCATTTGGGCTCGGATTGGGTTGATCTTGGTGTCGTTGGGTTCGTATTTCCAAGACGCTCATTTTGACTGTAAGCTCGCTGAAATCGGAGTATTCGCCGCAGTAGAAAAATATAATATTTAACATCTTAACTTTGCACGAAAATCTGGCACGCAATCAGATAAGAGAGAGGGTGTAGCATTTACTAGAGACACCAAGATTTTTACGTGGAAAACCCTTGAAAAGGGGGAAAAACCACGGGGCCTATCCTAGTATAAAACAGTGTTCGGTACCGTTCGGTACCACTCGGTACCGCTGGGTACCGCTCGGCACTCTGTGTCTGTGCAGACGGTTCTCACCCCGTCTGCACTCCGCACCTAATAATTTTTCCGGGAGAGGAGCAACCTCCTAGACATATGTGTACACTCACAAGAACATAAAAAATTATATATATTATTATTATTAATTATATCTGGATTCCGCACAGAATAAATTTTTTTATTATGATTAACTATATTGCTAAGAAAATAAGAAATCATTATCCTTACTTTTTATTGGAAAAGTAGAAGGCCTCCATTATAAGCGCACCAAAAACTTTATTTTTTTGACACACCCTCTTTATTCCACTCCATATCCTCTATTTATCGCTTTTTAATATGGATTATATTAAAACATTAAATATTCCTCTTTCATGTAGCATTATAAGGTAGTACTAGATGTAAAAAATAAAGTATAAATTAATCTTGAGTTTGATAGTACTAATCTTGAAAAATTAAGTATGAATGGATCTTATGCTTGCCATGTGATCATTTGAGATTATCCTTCTTTTTGAAGGAGGGATAAATGGATAACATTATATCAACGGATAATTAGAGGCAAATAGGTCGATTTCTTCAATTAAAGGATTCCAAACTAAGCAACCTAATATAATGGGTGACTAGGTGTCATGAAGATGATTAGGGCATCCCTTTTTTTAGAATGATGGGGATTGAATGACTTGATGTTGATATGAGACAAGAAGTGCTCAAAGCAAAAACTCTCTTTTGTAGGAGAGATTATTACATGCGGAGTCCGAAAGCGTCCGGAGGTCAATTTAGACTAGGGGGTGTCAATATAAGTCAATATTTGACACGACTTAAAAATTTGACACAAACCCATCTCGAAAAATTTTTGTTAGGGTCAAAATGCACCCGAAACGGGTCGGGTTCGGGGTTCAATATTTCGACCCGTTTCAAAAATTGGGTCGGATTCGGGTTGACCTTTTGACTTGAAATTGACCCGTCTTTGACACGAAAACATGAATTTGGCATGCCAACCCGAGATTGACTCGTTTTTTACCCGAAAAATGAGAATGATCCGTTTTTGGACCAAAAAACTAGTAATTTTTTTGTTGGAAATGGGTCATTCAGGTCGTGTCGGTTGACCAGGACTCGAAGCGAGTCAGGTTCATAAAGTCGAACCGTTTTCAAAGACGGGTCGGGTTCGGATTGACCTGAATAGTTCCGGGTTAGTTTCAGATTTGACCCGTGAGCCCTAATCCGGATGCACCATGTCACCCAATGCACGTTGTATTTGATAACATGGTGCGTACAGATTGACATTTGGACGCATTCGGACATCGCACGTAATAATTTTTTCTTTTGTAGAAGGGGTCCATATAAGGTTTCATTTGAGATAATCTTTTACCATTATTTTTTTTACTGTTTTTAAAAACATTTTGTACTATAAAGTTATTTATTTTTGTGCTATAAAGTTACTTTACAAAGCAGGTTAGACACAATCAAAATGTTTCCTCTCTTAAGAGAAAAATGTATAACTAATTATTTATTTGGGATGACTATAATTTTTTATAAAATTCATTGTAAAGCTGTTATAGTTAAATTAAAAATTATGATTAGATTAATGAAAAACCTCCCATAAAAAATTGATAAAAGTTAAATTTAAGTAGCCCGATTTGCTTCAAATAATTTTATTATTATTATTATTATTTTCTTTTTTATGGCTATACAGACCGAGCCTGTTGGTAAGAGCTTCTCCAGCCATACCGCAAACGACTGTTTGCAGTCTCGCCCGCCTCCCAACCGAACTGCT
>NW_021503063.1:118634-148913 GCF_001605985.2 Dendrobium catenatum
AAAATAGGGGGGCCAACTGATTACGCCCTAAAAAAATTGCTTGATCGAGCACGAATTTCGATGCATATTCAAATTTGGATTTTTCAGCAAACTTACAATCAAATTGAACATCTCAAAGGGCGAACCGAAACAACACCGAAATTGTCCAACCCAAGCCCAAATGATTTCCAAATCGGGAGTGACACAATTACCGGACAACATATGAGGGTGGTAAATAGCATTTATGGATCGGATATAATATATATATCCAAAGTATGGCATGCTTATAAGTCAAATCGAGCGCTCTCGGTGAGACGAATCCAACGAGCCGCAAGAATCCTATGAATTCCGACACTAGATTTAGAGCACTTAAACAGTTAATATAACTCTCTACGATGACTTGGAATACATACGAGCTCATCAGATGGAGCACTCTGAGACAAGACTGCTCCGGATTCTCTTAAGATTTAACGGGTACGAGCATTCTCATGAAAAAAATCATAATAAATAGACCCCCAACTCTCTACATGAAGTGGAACTTAAGCTTTGAGTGAGATTGTAAAGAGAGCACTTCTGATCAAGCTTCAAATGAAGCTACGTGGTAAAGGCAACCAACAGAACCGCACTAAGTCGCCCGGAACGCATCTCGCCCGGCTGTCGTGCATGCCGTCGGACAACCGCTGCCAAGAGAACCGCCGATCTTGCCCGCCGGACACACTGCATCGTATTGGCCTGCCTGACCTAACGGACCGTGCCGCTCATAGCGCGCTGGACACTAACTGCCCGGCCGCGTCTGCCGTTCTGTACTGAACCGACGACTGCCGCCGACCTGCCGCCAATACCACTGGCCCCCGCAAATTGTCGCACGGTACCACATCGCTAAGGACCGCTTCCATTGCCTTCCGGATCTCAGACGAGCGACATGCACTGATCAAGATAACGGACAATGCGGCCCGCCGCCGCCTGCCGCCGGATACGCACGGTATAAACCGCCTGATCGCCGGGACCACCTGCACGGCCGCCCACCTGCAGGCGCGCGACCACCGCCGGCCGCCGCTTGCCGCCTTCCTGCCGCCGACCGCCGCTCGGCCGCGCCTTCCGTCGGACGAACGCCCGCCGCCTTGCCTGCAAACCGGACTTCAGAACCGACCTTCGTCGGACTACCGCTCGGCTGCCGCCTAGTCGCCACACCATGATCCGGTCGCGCCTGCAGACTTTAGCCCTGAACCTTCGTCGGACTACCGCCGGCCGCACCTGCCGGACATCCGTACGGCACCATCTTCAAGACCTTTGATTGTCTCTCCAAATCACTGTAATTCGACCGCCTCTAAATCGAGGGACGGGTCATGTAATTTCACTTCAAGTTTAGCGGAATATTTTTTCACCTAGCGGCAAGGCCCCCGTGCGATTTTCCTCTCAGCTTTCCTACGCTAAAAAGCATTTGGTGTTACTTACTATCTTTTTCTTTTCTGATTTGTGTCGTGGATATTCGTGCATCGCTTAAGACAAAAGGTTTACTCACTTCCCCGCACGAAATCTTTCAAACCGCCCATAAAGTATGAATGGATACTTATGCCTTAACATGTGATCAGTTGAGATTATCCTATTCTTTTTGAAGGAGGGATAAAGGATAAACATTTATATGCAACGGTAATTAAGAGACATAATAGGGTCGATTTCTTCAATTAAAGGGGATTTCTAAACTAGCAACCTAATTATAATGGGTGACTTTAGGTGGACACTGGAGAATGATTAGGGCAATCCCTTCTCCTAGAATGAGTGGGGATTGAATGGACTTGAAGTTTGATATGAGAACAAGAAGTGCTCAAACCAAAAAACTCTCTTTTGTAGGAGAGATTATTACATTGCCGAGTCCGAACGCGTCTGGAGGTCAATTTAGACTAGGGGGGTGTCAATATTTGACACGACTTAAAAATTTGACACAAACCCATCTCGAAAATTTTTTGTTAGGGTCAAAATGCACCCGAAACGGGTCGGGTTCGGGGTTCAATATTTCGACCCGTTTCAAAAATTGGGTCGGATTCGGGTTGACCTTTTGACTTGAAATTGACCCGTCTTTGACACGAAAACATGAATTTGGCATGCCAACCCGAGATTGACTCGTTTTTTACCCGAAAAATGAGAATGATCCGTTTTTGGACCAAAAAACTAGTAATTTTTTTGTTGGAAATGGGTCATTCAGGTCGTGTCGGTTGACCAGGACTCGAAGCGAGTCAGGTTCATAAAGTCGAACCGTTTTCAAAGACGGGTCGGGTTCGGATTGACCTGAATAGTTCCGGGTTAGTTTCAGATTTGACCCGTGAGCCCTAATCCGGATGCACCATGTCACCCAATGCACGTTGTATTTGATAACATGGTGCGTACAGATTGACATTTGGACGCATTCGGACATCGCACGTAATAATTTTTTCTTTTGTAGAAGGGGTCCATATAAGGTTTCATTTGAGATAATCTTTTACCATTATTTTTTTTACTGTTTTTAAAAACATTTTGTACTATAAAGTTATTTATTTTTGTGCTATAAAGTTACTTTACAAAGCAGGTTAGACACAATCAAAATGTTTCCTCTCTTAAGAGAAAAATGTATAACTAATTATTTATTTGGGATGACTATAATTTTTTATAAAATTCATTGTAAAGCTGTTATAGTTAAATTAAAAATTATGATTAGATTAATGAAAAACCTCCCATAAAAAATTGATAAAAGTTAAATTTAAGTAGCCCGATTTGCTTCAAATAATTTTATTATTATTATTATTATTTTTGGCTATACAGACCGAGCCTGTTGGTAAGTCGAGTCGTGCCTCCTTGATTCAATAAGAGTGAATCTGAGCCGTTAATTCTTGCAGTATTAACGGATGTCAGCAATCCTGTTGCTGTCAACGCAAGGCTCATAATTAGCTATTAGCTGGTGCATAGCTGTTTCCGCGTTTCGGCGGGCCCACCTTCAATTTGTTAGATTCCTCCTAATTACCAAGCTTTTTAAATATGATAATAAACTAGTAAACTTTTTTATAACAATATCATATACTAGCTAAGGTAAGAGTGATTTAAAAACTAGAGAAAAAGCTATTCCAAACAAAGGGGTTTTATCGAATAATTTAAATATATTAAATTTTAAAATAATGATATATAAACTTTAAGTAATTATTTATGCATATTTCTAACTTAAAATAAATTTAATAATATTTAGATTTGTTTAGATTATTTTTTATCTGATAAAAAATTTTTCCGCAGAAATGTTAGTTAACGATAAGTCCAAAATATGATAAATATTTTTTTAATGAAAAGTCGAGTTCTAAATGTTTTGTCGTTTTTACCGTCATTTATTCCCTTTGTTTTGCCTTTTTAGTTTTTATTATATGGATTGTGCGCAAACCTTTTTCCTATTTTAATATAATTTTTTTTGTTAATATACTTTCGAAAATAATTATAATAAAAAAATCTTTAAATGGTAAAATAAGTTAAAAACAATTAAATTATGATTTTATTTCTATATTCAATTAATGAATTAAAAATCTTATATAAATGTGGGGGAGAGAGAGAGGATAAGAGAGTAATTCTGAAATGTCTTAGAGAGTGATAGAGAAATAAAAATAAGTAGGGACTAGAGGTGTCAATAAATGGAATTTTTATTGCGTCCTCCCACTAGAGATACGTCCTCCAGAGCTAAATTCGCGCTAAAAAACGAGAAATACCGAGCAAATACCGAGCAATACCAAACAATAATGTGAAATATCATCATGTGAAGAACAATACCGAGTTATACCCAGCAATACCGAGCTATACAAAAAAATACCTAGTTTTTCCTAGAAAAAACTCGGTATTTTTTTGTATTGCTCGGTATAACTCGGTAAAACAATTAAATTATGATTTATTTCTATATTCAATTAATGAATTAAAAATCTTATATGAATGTGGAGGGGGGGGAGAGAGGATAAGAGAGAGTAATTCAGAAATGTTTTAGAGAGTGATAGAGAAATAAAAATAAGTAGGAACTAGAGGTGTCAATATATGAGCTGATCGTCAATAAGATTAGTAAAACTCAGGTCAGGTTGAGCTACTTAAAAAATGGGACAGTTTCAGGTTACTTGCAAACTCGTGTTAGCTTCAAAAATGATCCATTAAAAATCTATTTTCTTTAATTTCTTTTAATTGTTGGTATAATGTTTTTTATTTTTTATCCAATGTTCTAAATTTTATAGTTAATAGATTAAAAGAATTTTTTTTATCAAAATGGGTTAACAAGTCGTCTTCAGTTTCACTAGACTTGAGTCAGATCAATTTCGGGTCGAACTCGAGACACGTCAACTTATTTTAACAGTCCGAAAAAGAAAGGTGAAAAAAAGATGAAGATAAAAGGACATAAAATACATTGAAATTATGTATACAAGCCTAAAACAATATATAACCTTTTAAAATTTTTAACTTTATATTAAGATTAATATGATTGAGAAGATCAGAATTAGGCTTCATTTGAGACAATTTTTTGTCATTATTTTTTCATTACTTTTAAAAAATTTTATAATGCTTTAAAAAACAATAAAACAAATATCTAATGCTTTTAAAAAGCAATAAAAAAATTATCCCATGCTTCGTTTGGGACAACTTTCTAGAGTAATATTTCATTACAATATAATTTATAACTAAATAACTTTTAGCTTCATATTCAACCTCATTATTAGTACATGACTCTATGAAGCTATAGGAGTATCGGAGTATTCCTTTATGTGGCGTAATAAATATAAGGTCAATGCTCACTTGGATTGTCAAAAATTTAGGTGGTCTGGCTGCTCTAAAATTTTTTATACTAAAAAACTGTCTGAAACAAATCCTTAATTTCTCTAAAGTAGCTTAAAAAAAAAAAAAACTATCCCAAATAAAACCTTACTCTCAAATGTAATTAGAATAACCTTCGAAATAGACCATAGATAGACGAGCAGATCAAGGGTAGCTAGCTTTGGGCTTAGAATTTATGACAGTCCATATATAAAGGCTTAGAATTTATGAGAGCCCATATATATAGGCCCAGAAGTGCAAACCAAATAATATCATGCTACTAGCCTCCAGAATGGGCCAAGGACAAGTAAATCCATTCGGTGTTTGGTTAAGGATCAAACTATACGCTAATTAGGTTGACTTTGATAACAATTTAAAAAATAATTTTATATAAGCTGATTTATATATTATAATGCCCAACACAACCCAAGAATGGAAATATAATGAGGGCACTAGGGGTCGGGTAGGGGTGTCGATTCGGGTGAACGGATCCCGGGTTCGGGTTCGGGTTCGGGTCGAATCCGGAGTTGACCCGACACTATTCAGGTCAACTCGAACGGGTCGTCCCGGGTTCGGATTCGGGTCGAATCCGGAGTTGCATTCTCTCAATCTAAATCACCACATAGAACAATGAAAGGATTCATTATATTTATATGGAAAAATGGTTTTAACTATTGTCAACAGTGGAGCAACTCCCCCCCCCCCCCCCCCCCCTTTTCTTCTTTCAAATTGGCTTGAAATTACAACTACATTTGTAGTTTATATGTTTTCAATATTGATTATTAGTTTATTTAACAATTTTACTTTAAACTTAGATTATTATTTTAGCATTAATTTCAACAATATTTTCAAGCTTACTAAAAAAGTATTTATTGTTGATCCATAAGGATAAATCAAAATATGTGCAAATTTCCATCTTACACTTTATAAAATATTCATTTTTTAAATAATTATTTATTTAAAAAACGATGGTACAGACGAAAATGACTTTTTAATCCTTGGACGATGTTCTCTGGCAAAAATTCGTACGAATGAACATACCTTCGTCCTAGGACGAAGCTCTCTGTCACCAAATTTTTAACTGTTCGTCCCGGACGAACTCCACTTCGTCCGGACGAACCTGGAAGGAAAACAAAAGAAAAACTAGCTTTCACATAGCATCACAACACTAACCAGCTCACGCCTCAATGCTCCAAAATTCTCCCAAAATCTTACCATTGAAGAGCTTGGTAGTGCCACACACTGCCATAACACCGATCATTTTCCTTTCCCCATTAGAGAGCTTAACACTAAAACTCTACCCACTTGACATCGCGATGCTTCTAGTGAAAATTTTATGAATTGAAATTCACTTCCCAGACCACCTAGCATTATAAAGTTATCTCAAATGAACACTTAGGATTCATTTTGGACAGTTTTCTTAATATTTTCTAAAACATTTTTTTAATTAAAAAATTTTTCAAACTAAAAATTTTTGTACTAAAAAGTTGTTTTAAAAAACAATGAGAAAACTGTCCCAAATGAAGCCTTAATCTTTATTTGGGACTGCTTTCTTGCTGCTTTATAAAATTGTTGCAAAGAAAACAAATTTTTTAAAACCGTTGTAAAAAGTAGCTTCCAAATATATCAGCATACACTTTATCCTTCCTTTTATATTAATTTTTTTTTTTCATACAAATCAAATTTGCATTCTCTCAATCTAAATCACCACATAGAACAATGAAAGGATTCATTATATTTATATGGCAAAATAATTTGTTATCCTTAATCTTAACATTAACAACCTTTATAACTCATATAATTCCAAATCTACCCAAAACTGGGAAGCAAAAGAATCTAATAATGAAGATTAAAAAAAAAAAACAAAAAAAAAACAAAAAAACCATCATGCTACCTGGCTAGCCAACCTTCAAAGCTTCTCTAAGTCCAATGCTGAAATTATTCTGCAAACCTTTCTTACCAAACCCTGCATTACCCTTCTGCATCATTTCTACAAACTCATTGTAATCAATCCTGCCATCCTGCAAAACACCAAAAAGGATGATTTTTAACAGAGGAAACAGGAAATTGTTCTTCTTTGATATTGAGATAACCAAATCTGAAGAGTTTTACATTGTCTTGATCAACTTCATGGATTATTTCCTCTAATCTGATGTCTTCTATGCCAAATTCTTCGCAAGCAAGTTGTAGTTCGTCGCGGGTTATGTAACCGCTTCCGTCCTTGTCGAAATACGAGAAGGCTGCAAATAAATGGTCCTCTCTCTCTATCTTGTTCAGATGTACTGTTGCAGCTATGAACTCGCCGTAGTCGATGGTGCCACTGTTGTCTACATCAGCCTACAAGAGCGAAATTTGTCGAATGAAGTGAGAGAAGAAAGAGAATTACAGACTTGGGATCTAAGAACCAGAAGAAAATCAATGAGCAGGAAGAGTCATCATCACCAGACTCGTCTCTGTTACTTTGGTTGGCTCTATGAATATCCTCCTTATATATTCATTTCTTTGATCTACCAGTTCTTCTTTCTTAATCTTTCCAAGTTAATTTAATTCATTTGTCTAATTGATGCATTATCAGATCTTCATTGTAGATAGTTGAATCATTGGCCTGTTTTTCATCATTTCTGACTTTCATAAATATTACTCACAAGCTCTGCATTATAATCATTCTCAATCTATCTTTGCTAGTTTACAATATATCAGGTTTTGCTTGGGACGGATTTTTTACTGCTTCTTAAAGCAGTTTTTAGTATAAAAATTTAACTTTTGTACTAAACAACTACTTTAAGAGCCTTAGGCATTGTTTGGGATGGCTTCTTTACTGTTTCTTAAAGCACCTTTTTAGAATTTTTATACTAAAAAGCTGCCTGAAGAAGCAATAAGGAAGCTGTCCCAAACAAAACATTAAACTTTAAATTTCTGATTTTTTCATACTGCACTTTACTGTGAGTGTCTTTTTTATTGCTAATCACTCAAATGAATTGTTTGTGACACAGATAAGAGTTTGTACTTTCCTAGTTATGCTCAAACAGCCTTAACTGTACTATCTGAAAACATGCATGAGAAAACATCAAATCAGCTGATTCTAAGGGATGCTGTTTGGTAGCAGGATTTAGGCCGGATTTGAGGCGGGTTTGAGCGAAATCCAGCCAAACGGCCTAAAATGCAAAATTAAATCTCACAGCAAATGAAAGTAGCCGTAGACGAAAAACTCCGCCTTTTCGTGCTAAATCCCTGATTTACGAAATCCTATTTAAATCAAATCCTATGTGCTACCAAACATCCCCTAAAGATGTTCGTAACTGTGATGCCTGACAATATAAAAACTAGTCAATATATGTATACTGTGATGAGACTCACCGCTTCCATGAGAGCATAAATCTCTGACTCCATGAGATTTGCACCCACTCTTTCTAATCCAGCTTTGAGTTCATCAAAAGTTATCTGTCCACTGTTGTCAGTATCTATCATCTTGAACATTTCTTTGAGGCCAGCAATTTCATCCTCGGAGAGGTTTTCTGCAATGACCTATAGAGAGGAAGGATATTCTACTAAAGCCATGGAACAGTTATGCGTAATTGTTAAATCAAGAACTCAACTGTATCTGTAATAACTGTTGATAAAAGCTTCGAGCTTTTCTAGCAACTTACCCTGAGAGCCATCTTTTTGAGTTTGTTCATTGCAGAGAATTGCTTCAAACGAGAGAGAACTGCAGAATCCAGAGGCTTGTCAGGAGCCACACCATCAACCTGCACCCATGGATGACCTGCAAAACAAAACCACATGAATGTAATTTAAAGATAGATTAATAAAAATTTGATCTTTTGTACATTCTCGATTCAGTATTTTACTGATAAATCAGAATTAAAACAGCAGATTGTTTTACAAATTTGTTTCTGATTAAGAGAAGACTCACATAAAACTTCATGAGCTTTCAGCCTCTTTTTTGGATCTCTGACAAGCATTTTCTGCACAAGATCTTTAGCACCATTTGAGATGCTCGGCCATGGATCAGACTCAAAGTCAAGCTCGCCATGCAGAACCTCATCAAAGATACCTTGCTCGGTTTCTGGGTTTGATAGAAAACAGACGCATAAGAGTTAGCTCAACTGGTCGAAAAAGGGGGACGGATTTGCAAAATTATTACAGAAATGGTGATAAAATACAGATCAGAACCTGCCCAAAAAGGAGGAACACCACTAAGAAGAATGTAAATTATGACTCCAGCACTCCAAACATCCACCTCAGGACCATACCTCTTCCTCAATACTTCTGGGGCAACATAATAAGGACTACCAACCACATCAGTGAATATTTCCCCTGAAATGAATAACTGCCAATAAATAATTATACAAGGAAAACAAAATGAAAGTTTAACATGCAAACAAGTGTTAAAAAGAGAACAACATTGAAGGTTTTGATCTTCTAACACTCATAAGAACTACTAAACAGTTAATGGGCCAATCCAATATGCTAATGAAAGAAGGACCAGTCCCAATTAAAGAGGTCAAACAATCATGAGGAGGAGAAAGGTACTCCAAATAAGATACAATATAAATAAAAACATACAGAGGAGATGGCAAAACCAAGACCGAGACCACCTATGACAGAGATATTGCCTTCTAGTGAGCAATATTGCTGGAGGACCCATTTATGCGATCAAAGGACCCATTTATGTGAGAAATTATTCTGTGTGGAGTCCGGACGGAAAGAACTGTCCAGAATGTGAGTGTACACACTGTGTAGAAACAACATACATTATTTGTACATATTGTGTACACTCACAGTCTGGACGGTTCTTCCTGTCCGAACTCCGCACAGAATAATTTCTCCGTTTATGCAGCTCACATCACATCTTTCTACTAATATTTGTCAGCCAGGAAATCAGAAGCAAAGCATCCGAATTGGACTCCCATGGGTAGGAAAGTATACTGATGCCATTTCAACATCAGATACGCCATTAGTGCAAGAAAGAGGAGTTTCTTTTTCCTATTCAGTTCAGCTGTCTGATTTAATACTTCTGTAAAATTGTTCAAAATTCAATCACAGTGTGTCAACTGCTAATATACTATATCCTCATAAAAACAAAATTAGATTCCTCAATTAAATGAGCCAAATATACTGCATAAAGTGCTAAAAGAAGAAAATCAGTAAGATTTCAAAGGATTTTTGGACAGAGCTTACTGTATAATCACACAAAATTAACAGATCTAAATAGATGAGGAATTACCAGGCCGGAAGAACACTGAAAGCCCAAAGTCAATTGTCTTAAGAAGTGCTTCTTCGGATTGGCTGACAAAGAGGAAATTCTCTGGCTTCAAATCGCGATGCATAACCCCCAAAGAATGGCAAGCCTCTACAACACTCACAATCACTCTTGTAAGCTCCGCTGCCTTTCTCTCTGTGAAATGACCCTTCTGAATGATCCTATCAAATAACTCACCACCAGCACATAATTCCATCACAACATGAACAGCTACTGCATCTTCATAAGCTCCTTTGATTGAAATAACATTTGGATTCCCAGCTAAATGATGCATTATCTGAATCTCCCTCCTCACATCCTCCACATCCTCTACAGAAGTCAATTTCCTCTTAGCAATAGATTTGCATGCAAATTCCTTTCCAGTGGCTTTCTCCACGCACAAATATGTAGTACCAAACTGACCTTGACCAAGTTTGCGTCCTAAGCTATAAATATCCTTCAAATTTGCAGTTTTTCGCCTCAATACCGAACCAGCTAAAAGACCAGCACTTGGTACTCTCCATACATGTCTGGGCTTCTTTGGGGGATTTTGAGGAGATTGATCATATGCCGGCTTCACCTCTATTTCTTGAGGTTTAGTAGGCTTGAACTCAGATTCTTGGATCTTAACCGGCTCAGGCGGGCTGTTTTGGAGAGGATTTAGGTCATCAGCATCTGGCCTTACAGGAGAAGAGATCTCCATTGCAGCATCCTCAGTTTTAGCCGGCCCTAACTCATTGCCTTGAGCTTGATTTCTCCATAAGCTTGCAGAAAATGTTTGAAAGATTCCATTTTTCGAGAAGTTTGGGCCGACACAAGTGTTCCCCATCAGCTTCAAGCCTCAATACTCCCTGCAATTGTTCCTCTCCTCCCTCGGCATCGGACTCTGGCCATCCACAGGGCACCTTTCAGGAGGGATTTTCCGCAGTAAGATTGAGGC
Organism: Dendrobium catenatum; assembly: GCF_001605985.2. Taxonomy (NCBI): domain Eukaryota; kingdom Viridiplantae; phylum Streptophyta; class Magnoliopsida; order Asparagales; family Orchidaceae; genus Dendrobium; species Dendrobium catenatum. The sequence goes on from NW_021503063.1 coordinate 129,596, forward strand.
TTTATCCAGAAAACGAAGAGAGATCGACAGGAGCAAAAAGATGGTAGGGGAAAAACTGAATTTTCCCGGGAAACTGCCTACCAAAAACCGAATCCAGATAGAATCCAGAAAATAGAAACTCGAGTATGATAAAGCCCAATACTCGAATCCAGATAGAATCGAAGCGGTGTTGCTCCGAACCGTAATCCCCGATTCAATCGAAGAAAAGATCGTAGCTTTTCGCAGCACAGGCAGAGATGATGATGCTACAGACAAGTTATGGAAGCGTGCGAGGCAAGGGCAAGGGAAATAATGGAGCGGCGAATGCGGGAAGACGGAGATGGGCACAACGGTCATTTTAACGTGCGGACTCGTGCTCTCTCTCTCTTTGTGTAAGTCAAACAAACGCGCTTACTGAATTAGGGAATGAAAACTTGGAATTTTGACCAATTTTGGAGTGAAAATTGGGATCAAATGTAAGGTCGGCTTGTTTACCAGGGCTAGGGTTAGCGAATGGGGCCGAAGGTGATCCATACAACATGCCGGCGATTGCGATTGACAGGTAGCGCCGGCCACGGCCGGCTATCTAGTATCTCCGCTGGAAAGAAGATGACTTCGCCTTTGGTGGCTACTGAGCTATCGACCGTCCCATCTCACAGTTTAAATTATCTTAATTTTTTTTTTGGAAATTTGATTTTTTGATAATTTCATTTCGATATTCGTATAATTGGTAAATAATTCGTGATTAGCTTATTAAATATTTCTTTAATTTATTTATTGAATAAATGAAATTAATAATATCCTCATTATCTAAATTAAAATATTTTAATGTATTTAATGACCACTAACCTTATTTATGAATTATGTATAACTTTTATTTTATTGGATAATAAATGAGATGAATCTGAATAAATATTTTAACTCATTAATGAAATTGAGACAAATTTAATTTATTTAACCTAAATTTATAACATCTAATTAATATATTATTTATTCAACACATATTAATAAATTTAGATTTCGTTTGGGTTCTTTGGGACGACTTTATTACTGCTTATTGAAGTAATTTTTTAGTACAAAAATTAAAATTTTTGTGCTAAAAGCTACTTCAAGAAGTAGTAAGAAAGACATCCCAAACAAAACCTTAAGCTTGAGGAAGAATACTGCTATCAGAATTTATTTTTCTCAAATTTGATTACGAATTACTCTTGAAGTTGATGAGCTTGCAATTAGGGCTTATTCTCTATATTCTTAGGCTTTGTTTGGGATAGCTTTAAACTACTATTGTTTCTGCTTTCAAGAGAGTTTTATATTAAAAAGCAACTTTATAAAACAGCAATAAAATTATCTCAAACAAAATCTTCATTTGCACAAATCACAAAGTAAATGGACGGTTCCAAGAAGGAAGTAACAAGGCTTTTATACCAACATATATATGGTATCACCTTTGCATCATTGAGGGCCAATTTAGGTCATATCATAAGTTCATAAACCTCTTGTAGATTTTTTTTTTTGCTGTAAGTAAAGTTAGGCATTTGTGTGTATTATATAACAATAATAATGAATTTTTTTAATTCATACATTTAATTTTTTCTCTGAAAAATATTTTAAAAATAAGTAAAATTAAATTTGATAAGTTGTTATTATTTATAATTTGAAAAAAAATAGCTATATTAAATGAAGGCTATAAGTATTAATTTAGGGTTTATAGATGCATTCAAATGCATAAAACATTATAATCATTTATTCATATTAGCAATCGTAATAATATTATTATTAAAAATCAATTTTATTGAAATTATCAAAACCACTAAAGCTATATAGAAAACTTTATTTTTAGTTCAAATTATGTATATTAATTAGTTGAATATGATTTATCGTATTTTTTTTTTCTAAATTAAAAAGGTAAAGCATAATAAAAATAAAATGATAATTTCATTTCACATAACATTATATTAAAAAGAAAAAAAAAGAAAAAAAAAGTAATAATAAAATGATAATAATAATTAAATTGGTCTCAAATGAAAAATACATTTTTAATTATTTTAGAAGATATCTCATGCAATATATACATTTCTCACTTATATATAATTTGATCATAAATGGTCAAACAAAGGAGAATTGAAAGGGGAGAGCAACTCATTTGTAGAAAAAATACAAAATAAATTAATAATTCATTTATATTAAAATATTGATGAACAAATAATTTTATAATTGATGCAGTATGTTTGCTTTGTTTATTGTTGCATGCATGCTATAAAATTTGAGTCGATAAAATGTGTGTTTTAAGATTTAGTATTATACAAAGATTGAGCACATACATATGAAAGTGATAGAAATATTCTTCTTTTTTCATTGTTAGAGAAGATGGAAAGTACAAACATCAAGTATCCACAGAGTGACAGTTTATACCTAACAGCATGGCTTAATTTTCTTAATAGGGATTATAGAAAGATGCCCACATGCGAATAAATCTATCTAACAACAAAGTCAAATCGTGTTAATATTATGGAGATAGTGATGATTTCTAATGCAAGTCGTAGGTGGTGATCATGGTTATCGGTAGCAATAGATGGTGGTGATCATCGACGGTGATGACTAAAAAATGTAAGAGAGTTCTCTCTATAACTCTATTTTCTCTTCCTTCCTCTTGATGTGATGAATGAAAGCTTATTTATAGTTTTTTGGTAGTGACATGCTCCATAAATATAGAAAAAATGTAGGGCAAAGTAATATCCCTTCACCAAACGGTCTGTATTGACTCCTTCGATCATAGAGTTTTTTTTTCAAGCATTTAAATGCCTTGATGATGTTAGAATTAAGTGATGCCGATCTTGATGGATTTTTCTCGTCGAGCCGCTTGATTCGGCTGTAAGCATGTCATATTTGGAGATTATTTTTTTACCAAATTAATGTTTTGAAGCTTTCAAGTATGCTTTAGTTCCTTAGTCAAGCCCATTTGGACTCAAATTAGTCCGATTTTGGTGTTATGACGTTCAATTTGAATGAAAGGTTTCTGAGATCAGAGTTTGGATGGTCCCAAACTAAATTTTGAAAGTTTCCAATTCAAATATGCCTCGAGATTAGTGCATGATCAAGATGATTTTTCGTGATATATCAGTTGTGATTTTTTTCAAGAAAGAAATATTTCATTAATTTTCTATTCTTCTTACTAAATGTTTCTTAATTTCTAATAGTTTATGAGAAAATAAATAAAACATTTTGGCATGTTAGGCATCCATCCCTTGCAAAGGAGTTTGGCCAATTCAACAACCAATTGCAAATTGAGTTCTCATGCTAAACATGAATTAATCATAAATTGTTCATGAACAAGTCTTGAAGCCTTTATTTTAATTATACCTATTTTTTTTTTTTTTAAAAGTTTGATCAATATCCATTTGCTATGTTATGCTACACTTCCCACAAAAAAAAAATATCCATTTTAATTTAAAAAAAAATCCCTTTATCACTTCAGATAATATAATTTTTTAGTGTTATATTTTATAAATTCATTGATTAGAATAATTTTAAATTTAATGGTTTTGGGAAGACAAAGAAAAATATTTACAGCAAGCACAATATATTATGAGCAATCTAATTGAAAATAAAAGAGAAATATATCTATAATTTTTTTTTTTTGGTTACCTTTTAAATCACCTCATATGAAACAAAATAAAATATAAAATCAAACCAATTCAAATCATATAAATACAAAACAAATATTTTAACTACAAATAAAAAAAATAAACAAATTACATTTTTTTTTATTTATGAGAAAAACAGCTCATCAAGACTGCTAATGATTTTTTTTTAAATCCAACCTCTTTGTCAAGGCTAGTATAATAATGTTTATAATAACATCAATATATATAAAAAAAATGATTAAAACTTTACTAATATCCTCAAATTATTAAATTTATTTGAAGATAAATTTAATATACAATTGTTAATTATTTCATCAATATATTAGCTTCTTTTAAAACAAATTTAATAATAAAATATTCATCCTAATCAAATTTTAATTATAATAATCCTTTGAAACATTTTGATTTACAACTGGAATGTGGAAACAAGAAACAGTACACCACCACTTCCTTTCAATCAATTAGAGAGAATAAACAAATAATTTTGATATGGATGGACTTACGGACATGCACATAATTGCCTAGTAGTGGAGGTTTTGTGGCTTACAAGTTTTATTATTGTTTAAAAGGCTCCACTTCCTAACCTAACTTCTTCTTATTCTTCTTCTTTTTTAATTTTAAAGGAAAAAATTATTGGCATCATTAACAAGTCTAGTCAAATTGGGATCACATCTACTTTAAATTTGAGCTTGATTAATTAAGCAATTTGAACTCGAGTTCAGCTTAATTCTACGAGTTCGAATCGACACCTAAGCCGAATTATTTACTATGAACCAAAAAAATAATAATAATAAATAATATTATGATTCAAATAATTGTTATAATAAAATGATAAAAAGAATGAAAAATTTGAGAAGAATTAACAAATAATCAGTTGATATAAAAAATTAAGATATTATTTTTAAATATTTCTTAATGACATTATACTTAAATTTCAAACTTCTAATATATTTTATATTAATACTTTTCAAACAAGCTAATTAATGAGCTAATAAGTTTAGTCAAGGCTGACTAAAAATTAAGCTCATCAGCTCATAAAATTCGACTCATAAACTATTTATCGAAATAAACTCGAGCGAACCTAACTCACTCACACTCCTAATGACGGTTTGTTTTTTTAACCGTGAAAGTATATGTTAATATTAAAGGGGATTTACATACATATCATTTTATATCATATTATTTACATATCTAATATCCAAAACTTTAATATTTTATGCATACCACCTATAAACAACTAGAATATAAAGACAGTTCCTTTCCTATTCTAACCAAAATAAAATAAAATTTACAAAATGTAATTAATAAAATAACCTACAAATATTCCAATGGTGATCACACCATGAAAGGTCTATCACAATTAAGCTTCATTTTAATTAAACTCCACACATTAAGAAATTCTGATCTAGAAAAGGCTAAGGCTATCCTTCTGAATTAATCTGCCAACATTAAACTATTAGGCTTCATTTTATACAACTTCCATATGGTACTATAGCTACATATGTTATTAAAAAAAAAAAACTGAAATAATAAGATGATTTCAGATGGTCTGATTACTTAGCTGTGAACTAGAAATGCAAGATCTGCCGAGACAGGAGCAAAGATTCTCAAACTTCTCTAATCTCCACATCTAAATCACCATAATGATCTTTCATCTCCTTAGATGATCTGCTCTCATGTTGCCAATGCGCAGGGGTTCGCCGGTGATCGAGCGGCGGCCGGCTACTTTGTATGGAAGGAACGCCAAAGGAGTTGAAGAACTCGTTTGCCACCTTCTCTGTAGCTTCCATGAAGGTGCTGAAGCCACCAATAAACTCTCGTTCGATTGATTCCAGATCATTACGAAGACCTGGAAAAGAGAAGGGTTCAGAGCCGTTTGACTCAAATGGAGGAAGAAAGCCTTGCTTAACGTCATTGGAGATATCATCTTCGGTGTGCTCGGTTTTTGATTCCACGACTTCTGCAGGTCTGGGAACAAGGCAGGCATGTCAAACAACTGGAGGATTTACATTTACATTTACAGAAAATTTGAAAGTCCTTGCACTTTGAATTCATAATTATCATAACCTGTCACTCCTAATTTTAATCACAAATACATATTAACATCTCCATTTCTAACAAAATCAATTTTGATAATATTAAATTCTTTGTTTCCCAACACTCATATCCATGAAGCATAGCTGATTGTAATTTTAAAAAATTACCTTTATGTGTCTGACAACCGATCAAACAGTATTTTTAATGTTAATGACTTTTTTTTTTTTTTTTGGTTAAGATAGTCTGAATTTTCTTTAATGTATTTGAACATATATATTATGTTTAGGTTTTAATTTTGATTTATTTATTGTATTTCTCCTTAGGATACTTATTCACTAAAAATAAGGCCATAGGGCTAAAATAGAATCAATAAGTTACTTTTGAGACTATGGATTGACCATTTGACCTCTCCATATCATGATTTCTCTATGAATCACACCCCTCTCGACTCTAACACTCTCACACGACCATCTTTATTTCTTTCTTCATTTTATGGGTTGACCCCACCCTATCATAATTTCTCTACCACTCGCAACCCCATCGACTTTAACACAACCATCTTTATTTCTTTCATCATTCCTCTTCCCCTCCCCCTCCCAACTCTCTTTCTCGTCACTAGATCTCTTAATTCCCTGGCCTCTTTCTCATGCAACCCCTCTTTATTCTCTCCATTGAACTTGCAATTATCATCTCTACGTTTGTCTCCTGCTCCTGCTTAGGCTCTCTCCTCCCGTGCAGTCTCCTTTCACAAGTTATATATAGTTACTTGTGATCCTTTTCTCCTTCCTCTCCTTGCCCATGCCTCTCATTCCTTCCCTTTATCATTTGCAAGTCATGCCAGAAATCATCGTCACTTTATTTCTAACTAATCATCATCAAATTTAATATCAGATTCAGGTTATGTGAGATCCCCTCTAACCATTTAGACCTCGAAATCTGATATTTTCTTCATCAATCAAAAGACTGGCAACTTTTTTTTTTTTTTTTTAGGTTCATTTCACTTTGTATGCATTATCACAATCTTCCGAGATGAAAACATCATGACTGAAAAATCAATAGCATCTTTAGAAAATATATCATTCTTTTAAAGAGTATCAAAAGCCAAAAAAAAAAAAATCAATCTACTTCCTGATTGCAAGGGTTCTTGTCTCTTGAAAATTTTCTGTTATACGCTATAAATTTCTGAGGCATTCACTGAAAATTTTTCAGAGTTCCTAATGTTCCCTTCTGGGACAACCTCAACAATCACACTTAACAGGTTCTTTCCACCTCCGACATCTCGGTCAAATTCACATCAGCTTTCACCTTTCTTTGGGTGAAAACCTTAGTTCAAAAGGTGGCTCCTTGTTATCCATAGTAGACTCGATGTCGCAACAACACCTTTCAGACAATAAATCTACTTAGGTGCAGGGTTATAAGGTTTCACGGATCAAGAAATATGTCTGTCGAGAATCAGAGGCAACAGAGCCCTATTGATCACATTTGCAGGCATAAATCTTCGAGTACTAACTGGATTTAAGTTCGTTGACATTTGAAAGTATAATAATTTATGTATGATCCTTGCCTAGAAAAGTTGTACAAATAGACATTCTAAAATAGAAAAGCTCTAGATGGATTCCTGCTACTACAAAAGCATTTGACCAAACCATAGGTAAGATGATTGAGTCTCAATGCTTAAACTCCCTGATTTTACAAAAAAAATTTGAATTATTCTATGGCATTTTTGGAATAGAAATTGGCAGGACGTTGAGTAAAGAATACAATTCTATAAAATACTTGACGCTAAGGATAGTCCACCCATGCTGAGGAATATTATGATGTAGTGCAATATTTCCATGATCAAGACTTTCTATTGTATTATCACCACAAACTCTAAAATATTTGCAACCCCAAAAAAATCAAATGCTCAACATACAATTTTTGGTAGCATTTATGCCAAAGTTCTACTTGGTTATAAAATATAATTCTAGTGTTAAAAACAAAGGTGTTCATACACTGATCAGGATTTTTATCTTAGTTAAATAAATTTGAAAGAGCCAACATTGAAGAGAATAAAAAATGAATATCTATTATGCACTAATTTTCATCTGATATAACTTAATTTGAAAGCCAATTTTTGTTACCTTTGATATCAATTACCAATATACATTGAAAATTTCCTTCTAAAAGGATAAACAAATAATGCATTCCTCATATTCCCTTCCGATAATCACTTGTACTGGAGTTACATCTATGGAGGATTGGTTGGCCACACAGATTATAACAAAGCCATCATTTGACTATAGGAAAGATTCTTTTGACCCTACTTTGAAAACATGCTGATAGCTTAATAAACCAATATCAAACTTGTCAAATAGGAAAGTTCATCTAACAAAGTATTAGTATGTATACTACCTTACCTACACTTAATGCACAATGGCAAGACATCGGTGTGGATTTCATGTTAAGATTACTAAGAATTATCCTTGTTTATGATTTTCTATTAATTTATATAGGGCAGTTTAAGGGTCTAGGTTTCCTAAATGAAACCAAAAATAACGCGAAAATAGTGCAGGAATCATTGTGGATCTGTTCGGTAATGAGAAATAGATACGGGAGTAATTCAGCGGTGGGAAAATCAGAATAGTGTTTAGAGGAAAAGGTGCGGCACAGTGTTCCAACACTATAAGGAACGGCTGAGAACAAGGGTTGAAGGAATGCAGGAATTCCTGTAGCTAATTTCGGCAGAGTGCATACAACAAGTCGCAGGAATCTTGTAGAGTAAGCGGTACAATGCTGAAGATCACTATAGCACTCGGAAATCTCTGTTTTATAAAGAAGTGTAGTTGAAGAAATTTTTATGACTTACAAAAATATTGAGAAAGAACAGTGAGTTTTGTGAAGGAATAATCAGAGGAAAGAATAAGAAGAAGAAGAAAAGAATATTGAAGGAAGGAGGAGGTAAGAAATTATAGAGTTTATTATTAGCTTTTAATTTTTCTAAAACCATTAAGTTCTATGAATGATAATCCTAATTTTACTTTTAGGAGAATTCATCAGATATATGCAGAAGGAAGGATTTGAGGTAATTGATATTAAGTATAGGATATTGTTATACACTTTATTATATATCAAATTGTGATATTGATAAGATTGGGAGAAGTGATTGTAGGTGACTTATAAGCGTACAAGGGGAAGAAGTAGAGAATTGGAGGAGATACCTCGGCAAGAAGGTAAGTAATGCATGTATATTTCAAAATAATGACTTTCAAATATAAGTATGGAGGTTAAATTTGAATGCATTAAAGTTAAATGTTATCAAAGTTGTTTAATGTATAGGAAGATTATACCTTCAAGTTGTCAAGTATGAATAATAAGGTATATAAATTAATCAAGTAAGTGTAAAATAATATTTAGTATGTTAATCTAAATATTTTCCTATTTGATATTATGTTGGAAAGATGTAAATTTCCTTACCTTTGGTATGCCTTTTAATTGTATACAAATTTGAACATAAATGATTATGAAAGCATGCAACCACTTAAAAATGACATGAATACTGAAAAGTTTAGTGAATATCAATTAAAAAATAAAGTTTGGCTATAAATGATATATAACTTACAAATGTAGGTGGGACAAAAGGGTTCTTATATATAAGACTACAATATAAATGGGGAAAAAGGGAACCAGAGAACATGATACCTGCATAGTAGGTGGGGCAAAATGGACATCTATGTAATTCAATGACGATAATATTAGGTTTACTTGGACTTCATTGAATAATGTTATGAAAGTGTAGTCAAATATTTTATAGACTAAAATTGATATTCATTGTAGAATTCAGAAGAAGTAAATATTAATGTTAAGTTTGAATTTATAATGATTTTAATGTTTGATTATTTTCAATGATTGGATTTTAAATATTAATTAATTTGTAAAGCTTACTGAGCCTCATAGCTCACCAATATTTTTCTTATTGGCTGTTGTTGCAGGAAAGGGAAATGAGAAGATCATAACAGATTAATTTGCCAGTTATTTCAAAATTAATGTTAATATTTATCTTTGTTTGTAAATATTAAAATTGAGGTATGTAAACTTCCCACTGATGTATTACTTCAGATTTTTGTAGTGACTTTGTAAATATCTCATGTTGAAATTTAAAGTTATTAGCTGCTTCCGTTTGATGAGATGAATGAGAACTTAATTGTTGGATGTTTTATAAAGATGTCAAATGTTTAAAAATATTGTATGATCAAATGATGAAATATTTATGTTAGTAATACTCCACGTACTGTTAAGGGGTACTATGGAGTGTTACAAAAGTGATATTAGAATAAAGATTTAAGGTTCTGAGGATTTAATTACGGAAGCATAAGCATATTGAGTTGTCTAAAGAATAAGATTGGATCTGAGGGGATTATTTCAAAGCCCGGGGGAGTGTAGTGCTACTAAGTTAATAATAAGTCTAACTTGAATATGGCTTGTATGTGAGCATATGAAAGTAACATCTAAATAGGAGTACATGATTATAAAGGCATAATTCATGATGTAATGTATTAAAGATATAATGGTTGAAACTTGAAAGAATAGGGACTGATGGTCAGTCACCTATAAACTTCCCACAAGATCAACTGGAAAAGGTGTTATGCACACTGCATGAAGGTGATTATAACCTTATTTTTATTTTCTCAAAAAATCTACATCACAATTAATTTAGTTTTACAAATCTGATAACTATTGATAAAAACAATTTGGTAGCTTTTTACATATAGTTGCTTGCATCCCTATTAAAAAATGATAGCTTTCTTATTATAGGTGCATGCAGCCCTATTAAGTATTAACTACTACCAGATAATAGCCAGTTGTTCTATGAATGAAAAGAACCTTAGCAGCTACCTCAATAACCAACACATTGCATAAACTACTAGACATACTCGCAACTTGTGAGCTGAGCCTCGTCAAGTTTAAACTCAAGTTCGTATAATATACAAGCTCAAGTTTAAGCTCGAGCTCATGCTCAAAACTCGAAAAGCACAAATCGCTAACTCGTTAATGAGTCAAGTTTTAGCTATCTCAGCTCACTTACAACCCTAGTTCATATCATTGGTGCTCTTGTTGCACATTCTCCTTTCTACAACCACTGTCGATCCATTCCGATTTCCGCCCAATTACTAGTTTCATTCATCCCATATCCAACCAAGAACCACCATTTTGCAAGACCTCTGTCCACGTTTTCCCAATTTGGACATCATGCCATCATTGATTTCACCATATCTTGCCAGAAACGCATATTCAAATACAAGAAGTTTCCCAGTTTGCACCATGCAGGAATTCCCTCTGTCTCCAATTTTCCCGATTTTCACTCAACCCTAACCACCATCCCATCCCAACAAAAAAAAAAAGAAAAAGAAATTGCAATCCTTGCCAGCCAAAACCAATCACGAATCCATTGTTCCCTTACGGTGTGTCGCAAGGTTCTCATATTGCCTATCCCACAAAATAGATCCTATCATCCACGCATGTCCTCTTTCATTGCCAAGATCAGACTAATCCAACCACCCAAACCACGCATCCACCACTCCCTCCATTGATTCAACCAATTTCATGAGCAAATGATTAAACCCATGGCCATTAACACTGATAATAAAAGAAAGAATCAATTGTGCAAAAAAGTTTAATAAATTAACTAGCTTTACAATACCATTTCAAAAAGAACCTAATCCGCTCTATTTTTGCTAGTCTTTTCCTTAAAGCACGGTAGAGAGCTCATCAAGATTCATGGAATCATAAATTATGGAGGATTGTATGATGAGATAAGATAAAATAGAAATGTAAATTCCATCGATCACGATGATCTTAAATGACATTTTCCAATGTCTAAACCAAATATAGAGATAATTTGAGTAGTGATTTGGTTCAATGAGTGATTCAATAATCAGTAAAGATATTCCTCATTTCAGTGGGGATATTACATACAAATGGCTTGCCAAAGTTGGTCAATTATGTTTGTGTCATGATCTATATGATGTACAGTGTTTTAAAATTACTAGTGTATACTGATGGTCAAACATTGTGTTACTACCAACAGATTTCTTCCAAAAAGTTGTTGAATTCTTTCAAGCAAAACATTCTTCGACATTTTGGCCCTCTAGAGATCATCAACATACTCTTGAGATCATTGACCATCCTCTTGACACCATCAAGAGAACTTTTCTGTGATGCGGACCATAACCTCACAAACTCATTAGCTAAAGAGGTTAATGAGGGATCAAATGAGTAAAGGTTGTGGTAGCACAGCAGGAGCACAAAACTGATCCACATGAAGCATGGTTAAATAAAAAACCACTACTTTCATGACCACCAAGACAAAAAATTGACGAATTACTCACGTATCTATTGGTCCCTTTTTTTTAGCTTCTTTGTTGTTCTAGTGCACAACAATGATACACTTGAGATATTGTGTCTGAATCGGTATCCATCGCCTTCATCAGATCAATTTGGAAGTCCGACCTTGAGGATAAGGTTGCCTTAAAAGATGGAAAAATTAAAGGGAATGATTTAACTAAGGCTTGATAAAGAGTTCATAATTTTCTACATATGCAAAAGATCAACCAACATAATGCTTTCTAACATAGAATATATCGTCCTTCTAAGCCCTAAGCCCTGAGGCCTTCATAAAATTAGAAAGGAAGATAGAAAGAAGAATTTCAAGCAAAACCTAGCAGGATTGGAACGATTTTGAAAGAGAAAATAATCTAATTACCTCCCGGCGCACTGACGAAGAAGCTGCTCCGTCTTCTCGCATTTCCTTACGAACCTTCCCGGCTCCACCTCCTCCGTCCTGCAGCTCGACTTCACAATCCTCCTATTCGAACAACTCCTTTCCTCAGCACTGCCATCGCCCTCGCCACCGAATCCCGTCGATGCCTTTTTCCACCACGCCATCTGATTTCCGAAATCCTCTCGCTCGCTCTTCTCCCTTCGCCGCCTCACACAGATTTCACGAAATTACTTCCTACTCACGGAAGCCAATTTATAGCGAGCGATCCAAGTGTTTTTTAGTGGCATCGCACGTGTGAAGTGCTTTCTTTTTTTTAGTTGTTAAATTAAAAAAAAAAAAGCTTTATATGCCTATTGCCTACTGATATTAATAATTGATTAAATATCATATTCTTTTTTAGAAATGTGAATGAAAGTTTATTTGGAATTTAATATTATGTAAAATTTTAAGTTATAATATTTGACTCAAGAGATGCAAAATTTTGAATAATAATATTGTTCAAATTTGTATTCTTTTGATATTTAACTCTACTGATCTGAAAGTTTGTGTAATTAATCATGTACATTCTAGTCATCTTTTATTTAAATTTATTATATTATACTTTTTTTATTTAGCTTTAAATACATTCATCAACAACAACAACATCAAATTTTTGTCCCAGTATGTGGGGTCCACTATATAAATCTTTTTTCTCCATTGTGTCATGCTAAAAGTCAAATTCTTGATTAATTCTAATAAAGAAAGATCATTTCTAATATTTTCTAGCCAAATCCTTTTAGGTTTATCTCTGACTTTCTTAACATAAATCAAATCTAATTTCTCTATTTTCCTAATCGGGTCATCGAAAGGCCGCCATTTTATGACCAAATCATCTAAGGCGAGTCTCTCTAATATTATCTTCTACTGGAGCTACTCCAACCTTTTCATGTATATGCTCATTTTGTATCCTATCTATGGGGTAAAGCCACTCATCCACTTGAGCATTCTCATCTCTGCAACAATTAACTTAGTATTATGCTTCTCTTTTAAAGGTCAACATTTGACACCATAAAACATTGCATGTTTCACCACCATCTTATAGAATTTTCTATTAAGTTTGAGGGAGATTTTTCTTTCACACAATAAGCCAGATGCATCCCGCCATTTCAACCATCCAATTTGAATTATGCTTATAATATCCCAATTTATTCCACACTCTGAACAATAGATCCAAGATATTTAAAACGTGTACTCTTATTAATGACTTGATCGTCCAAAGTCACAATCCACTCACTAGGTCTATTATTACTAAAGTTACACTTCAATATATTCAGTTTTAGATTTACTCAAGCGAAAACCTTTAAGACTCTAAAAATGACCTCCATAATTCAAGTTTACCTTCAACTCTCTCTAGTCTTGTCAATAAGAATAATATCATCAGAGAAAACATACACCAAGGTACATCCTCTTGCAAATGTCTAGTGAGAACATCCATGACTAAAGCAAAAGGATATGGGCTTAAGGTTGATCCTTGATGTAATCCAATAGAAATAGGAAAATACTTGGTCAAACCACCTTGTGTTTGAACACAAGTAATACCTCTTACATACATATCTTTAATGATTTGAATATAAGCCTTATTAACTCATTTCTTTTCAAAAACTCTCCATAGCACTTCTCTTGGAACTTTATCATATGCTTTATGTACATTAATAAATATCATATGTGGATCCTCCTTATTCTCTATATATTTCTCCATCAAACCTCGCAATAAATGTATGACTTCCATAGTAGACCTACCCGGCATGAATCCAAATTGATTTTGAGAAACATTAGTATCACGCCACAACCTACGCTCCATAACTCGTTCCCATAAATTTAAAGTATGACACATTAACTTAATTCCTCTATAATTCACACAATTTTGTTCATCACCTTTATTCCTAAAAATAAGAATTATTACACTCATTCTCCACTCGTCTATCATCTTTTTATGCTTCAAAATGATATTAAAAAGTATAGTAAACTAAGAAATTCCTTCATCTCCTAAGCTTTGTTTGATAACAGTTTTGTGGTTTCTGCGCCATCCACTTTAGGTTCTATGTTTGGTTCTTCACCATCAACAGGTTTTTCATTTGAACTTAAAAATCCTGCTTAAGAGGTTTCCAACTTTAGTTTTGGTTCTTCATCTGGTGCTACTATGCAGCCACTGCCACACCTACCTTCGGAATGCCAGCTGCCGCTGAAGCTTCAGGTTCTGTATCACAGAGTAATGATCCGATGGATGTTGAGGATCCCTTGGCTAATGAAACATATCAAGCTCCCACTCTTACGGTTCCAAGTTCTGTTCAACCGAACAACTCATCTGCATCTCCAAATTTTGTTTTGGGTTCTGCAGTTCCATCAGGTGGAACACCAGTAATCCAATTTGGCAGTCATCAAAATCCTTCTACTCATCAAAATCCCAATCCATTTCAGGTCGGCGGTAGCCTAGGCTCTGCACATGGTGAATCCGGACCGTTCGGAGGCGAATCCGGACGCACCATGTCACCCGGATGCACTGGACCCTGGGTGACTTGGCGCATTCAGACAAATCAGAACGCGGTTTTTCATCGGGCCAGGGAGTTTGTGACATCTTTGCGGAAAATTATGAAATTTAGAAGATACAGAATCCCAAGAAAGTTATTAAACTGATTTGTTTCTCTAAGCATTTAGCGGTCCATTTTCTGCCTCTTCCTGGTAAAAGCTCATGGAATGTTTACACTTGAAAGTTGAATGTCAATTATAATTCCATTAGCTTTTACTTGTCTTTTATGTTAATTGTTAATCATTACTTTCTGATATTTACTTATTTGTTTAAGTTAAGATCTATTATCATAAATAGCATGTAATTTTAGATGCTGATAAATTAACAATTTTGAGTTTTGATTTATGAGATTTCAGCCTTTATGAACGTTTGAGGATCGCATCTCCTTCGTGCTTTTTTGCGGATTCAACTATTTGATTTTTTTTTTTTTTGAGAAATCAACAACCAAGGATTTGATGTCTTTCTTTTATCTTTTCTATATCGTTTCATCATAAATCTCTATGTTTTCAAAAAAATCATTGTGCGGCCAGAGGTCAAACATCTCACGTCACATCATTTTTTTATTGTGTACCAAGCGACGTGACACATTCTAGTTGGCCTCTGAACTGTTCGGTGTCCGCACAAAATAATTTCTCGTGTTTTCCACACTTGAGCTGCATGGCGAATTATTACGTCCGGTCACCGGACGTCTGGACATCCAATCCAGATGCACCACATCACCCAAATATACTGGGACCCCGTATTTTGGTGACATGGCGCGTCTGGATTGGTGTCCGGCTGAACCCGAACACCAAACGTAATAATTTGCCTAGCTGCATACCATACATCAATTTAATATCAAAACTGACCTCAAAATTACATATAAACTGCTAATCCAAATCGACCAAAGATAAATAGGCCTTTAACCAAACAAACATTAAGCTGCTCATCAAGCGAATCAATTTACTTCCACCCAGTAGAAAACTAGCGAATTCTAGATAACACTTTCTAGTTCATACTGACATGTAGAAAACTTTTTTCTAAAAAACCTCTCTGAATGTTTGAAAAAGATTTGAAATATTGTCCCCATTAAGCATATCACAATGTCAAGTTCCCCACATAGGATCAACGAACACAGAGAGAGTAGAAATGGAATGGAACTATAATATATGTGCTCAATATTATGATCATAATAGCTTCCACTAACTACTGCTTCAATATATATGGCCATCTGAAGATCACTTAAAAGCAGAAAGCAAAGAATATTTCACTCTTCTATGCTCCAGAAAACTTCAATAATATCGTCCACCAGAATTATAAGCTCTGCCACCAGGATACTGACCTCGAGGATCGAAGTCGCGGCTCCGAGCAGCCCCACCAAACTCTGGCCCTTCTCTGTAGGGGTCAATGTTACCTCGGCCAAATGCTTGATGTGGGTCTCCATGACCGGCAGCGGCGGCAGCAGAGGCAGCTGAGCCATAGCCATAAGCTTCATTTGGGTGGTAGTTGCTTATACTAGCCTGCTGGTATTGCTTATGGCGAACCTGTGATTCCTTGCGAAGAAACTCATCTCTAAGGCTAGCCTGTTGAGCTCGGACCGTTACCAGTTTCTCTTGATATTGAGTATTAATCTCACTTAGTCTCTGCAACAACGTAAGAAGATGATAAAAAAAAAAAATCAAATTGAATGCTGGATGAAGAAAAAAAAATAGTGAACAAATTTACCTCTCTATGCCGAGTATTTTCCTTGTCCTCAGCTTCCTCTTGTTCTTTGGTCAATTTCATAATGTCTTCAAGGAATTTCTCTTCAAGACCCTCAAATGTCTGGGGATGATTGCTCTCATCATAGCCAACTTCTTTGCTATCTCTTGGATCTCTAATCATTTGTTTCTCCAATCCAATTTTGGAGTCTGGTCTTTGACCTTGGTATGCAGATCGAGAAGAATCGCTTCCTTGACCTAAATCTCAAAATTTTACTCTCCTTGAATTTTATAAGCCAATAAGGGAACAATTTACCTAAGCTAGAATGCTTTGTATGATAAGGTTCCCAAAAAAAAAAAAAGCCAGGATCATAAAGTTGATTCTAGAAAGTTCTAGAATGAATATTGCGATAGAGAACACAGAGATGAACACCACATGAATTACAAACACATTAAGGATCAATGGCTAAAACATTAGCAGAAAATAATGGAGCATTCTCTTCACAATCTACAGAGTTAAAACTGTCACAAAAATATGCATGGTTGACATGATTTCAAGTATTACAAGATTTCTATGATGATTTTGAATCACAGACTATGTAGAAAAGAATGTGCTTCCACAGTAAAAAAATTTGTTCAACTCAATGGAAATCTTCTCTCTATCATGTTTTTTCATAGAAAAATGTCAATTTCATTTCTTGAAAAAAAAAATTATTTCAAATAACTGAGTTAATTTTTTTTTAGGGAAGGAGACATAGAGCCATAGAGGGCAAAAAATAAAGCACAGGAGTAGATTGCAAAGAGGAGGAGCATTTACCAATAGTGCTCCCTAAAAGCTAATTCCTCAATAATTATGTTAGCTCTATTAACTATCTATCAATAGTAATGTCTTTAAATTTTCTCCATCACAACCCCTTCCACCAGTGCTCTTTTAGCTATGACAATAAGAGTTATTCTCAATCCATCATATGCAAATCAATAGAACAATTGCTAGAACAACAGTCAATTTGCCCTAGTTAAATTTGATAAAAAAATGTCAAGAGAATTTCATACATCATAAATCAATAAGCATGCAAGAACCCAATTTAGTCAAAGCACAATTAAACTAAGGTTTTTTTTTGGACGGCTTTTTTACTGCTTCTTAAAACAGTTTTTTAGTAATAAATTAAAAATTTTGTACAATAAAACTGTTTTAAGATGCAGTAAGAAAGTCAACCCAAACGAAACCTAAGGCTTTGTTTGGTTTTTTTGTACTTTTGTAAAAGACAGTTTTAAGAAACATTGGTTCAGAAAATGGAGTTTTCTAAAGGAGAAACATATATAAAAAAACTTTCCCAAAACAGCAGAAAAATGAAAAAAAATAGTTATTAGGAACGTGATTTGATGAACCAAACTGCAAAGAAGAATGAATTTCTCGTTTTAAAACGGAATAAGCACAAAAAACTTTCAATCAAACAAAGCCTAAATGTTTACTTTGTAGCTTAAAGTTCATCAGTAGCTCAAGGAGTAGAAAGTTTACTTGACCTAACGAGTGACAAAAAAAAAGTAAAATTGGCGTATAAAAAGAGGGGTAACAATGACCAAGTTTGCCAATTATAATAAATGTTAGCCAAAAATGACGAAATGGCTATGTTCAAGTTATGCTGAGAAGAATTTGCTCTTTAAATTAGCAAATGTGCAATCACGTACTCCTGAATAATAGCCAAGCAAAACCCAGCTGGCTTGATTGCGAATTTAGCATCCATAAATTAAAAAATTCTGATATACTAAAAATGATCAATCCTCCACAACATAAAAAAAGTATAAATCTCGGTTAAACTGTGGTTTAAAAAATCTTTCGAGATGCACGCCTCGAGGCACACTTTGAATTGAGATGCACAATGAGTGCCTCGAGGCTTAAGTCTCACTAGTGCCGGTGAGACTTATCTTTTTTTTAAATGAGACGTATACCTCGAGGCGTTTTGATATAGCGCCTCATTCTGGTTAAATTTTATAATTCTTAATATATATATTATTAGTATCATTGTAATATATACTTTTTATTCTATTATACAAAGAAAAGGAACAACTTAGATATATGATGAATGAATAGGTGAAATGGTTGTGTTATGTTTAATAAAAATTTGAAAAATAGATAATTCAAATTATAGAGGTGAATAATTGATGATGATGAAATAAATCATTTGATTGTTAATGATATATTATTTAATGATGAATGGATAATAGCAAAAAAATAGTGAAATTTTAAACTTGAAAATGGAGAAATGTGTTTGATGATGGGGAGAATGAAGATATCAATATTAATATTAAAATGACTACCAAATTGATAATAACTTCTACTTCACAATCAATTTAAGGAAACTAGCAAAGTTCAAGTTTCAAAAAAATAAAAATCAAATGATGATTTAAATATCATGAATTACTTTGTTGTGTTATTAATTTATTGCTTTATTTTATATTACACTGAACCCAATGTTAATTAATATGGGGAGTTTAAAAAAATGTTATAATTGAAAAGTTTTTATTTTTCTGTTTTGAGGCTTATGCCTTGATCCGCCTAGAGGCTTATGCCTCGCATCGTTAAGGCAAAACGCCTTGATTTCCAATTTTACCGTTTTAATCCTTAAGTTAAACAATTTAAAAAACAAGAATA
>NW_021503063.1:149528-163227 GCF_001605985.2 Dendrobium catenatum
AAGATTCACATCTCATGTTAGTGCAATGAGCCCCCTAGAAATAGTTATCTAAACCCATGAAGCACTCAAAGAACTTACAACAAAATGGACAAATAAAGAGAAACTAAAATTTTATTCAAGTATTCAACATCCAATAATTTTTACAAGTCTCGGGGATTTTATTCAGATCATAAAAAGGATCCAAAATAAGAAATTTCTAAAAAAAATTAAGATCTATTCAAAAAAACAAGTTTCAACTCACACCTTTTGAATTCCTATAACAGCAAACTTCACATAGAATTACTATAAAAACTCAGCAAAATAGGCGGCAAAGATACAGCAAGGCATGAAATAGAGCTGCATCAATTAGTGAAAAGCAGTAGACGAGAAAGAATACAATAGAAGTGGCAAAGTGCATTAGAGAGAGAAGGTATGGTGGCACAACACATTCTACTTTCTACAAAATAACGAGGGGCCACAACACAAAAGTGAGAAATCAGAAGACGGGCATCGGTGGTGGCGATAATAAGCATAATTCAGAGGCAAGACTATACGAAATAGTGGTAAATCCAAAACATGTTAACAACAAAAAAAAAGTTGATTTCTACAATATAGCAGAAAACAAAAACAACAATGCAGCACAAATAGAGCAATCAACAATAGGAAAACATAGGAACAGTAGCAACAAGGAGATAACGCTAGCAATGATACAGTGAAATGGTAGAAATCAAGGTGGAAAATTGTGTTGAGAAATAGAAATAGTAATGGGTAGTAGTTAATACTTCACAGTTAGTAATAATCATGAATTTCATATGTTGATTAGACTATAATAGGATAAGTTAAAACCATCTAATCATGAGTTTAGACCTAATAAATTTCAAAATATTAGAGAACAAGCTTGTTCATATAAGAATTAGCATCATAGGATAAGTTAAACCATTACCAGATCTCCAAGTTTAAAATCCACATCTCATGTTTATATCAACAACAGAATTGTAATTGCCATAATTAGATGTTACTTTACTATGAATCTACCCGTGCACACCATACAAGTAGTGCAAATTATGCAAATAACATTAGAACAAAAAATGAAAATATTAGAATGCCAATATATGTCCTAATGACTACTGATATTAATTTATATCCTATCCTTATATTATAAGAAGATAACAAAATTTGAAAACATGCAAACCACACAAACATGAAATGCTCATATGGACAAATAAACCTCCTTAATAGAACAGAGCAGTTAACAAGCTACTCATGGTTTGGCTCGATTATAGTTCATTCATAATCGTTTGTTTAAGTAATCAAATAAGTTTGAATAATTTTTAAAGTACTCAATTATTAAATAAATAAGCTTGAACAATCATTGTTCAGCTTGTTTATGTTCATAAATAATATCAATTAAAGCTCATTAAGAACTTTGATAAATAGACCGTGAATAATATCTTTAAGAAACTCATATTATGTCTTACTACAAAAAAAGTAAATTAATTAAAATGAATAATTTATATTTATTATAAATTAAAATCATAATTAATCATTAATTAATAATTTAAAATTAATTAATATTAATTCAATATATTTTAAATTTTAATTTAAGAATTATAAACTTACAAAATTTTGAATGATTACTTTGACACAAACCTTCATGCAATAACATCGATGTGTTCTTTGATAGAAGTCTTGATAAATTTTGTATTATAGATTGCTTGTAATTTATTATAAATGATTATTATTTCATAAAAAATTTAATTTTACTTTTTATGATATATTCTTTCATTAGAATGAATTTATTCATGAAAAAGAGGTATTGTTCATTCTTGTTTAATTTTTCTCATTTATAAAAAGAATCATTTTCTACGCATGTTTGTTTGTGAACTCGTTTGTTAGCTTGAGAATAATCATTAGATATGTTTGTAAACTAACTCTATGTAATTGTTTTTTAGTAGACTCATTTGCTAAGGTAATGAACATCTAAAAATAAAGCTCATTAATAAATCAATTAAGGCTCGTTTATTTAAAGCTCGATAAATGCAAAATAGAACAAAGAACCAAATACAAATTAAACATGAATATCTATCATTCTTAAATGAAACAAACTTGAATACATATAGAAAAACTCAAATCAAGCTTGAACAAGCTAATAATAAACGAGCTCAAATATGAGCAGGTACCCGCTAGGCTCGGCTTGATTTATTTGCAGCCTTACTCCTTAAAAAAAGCTACCCTTATAATTGACCTAAATATTAATATTATACCAAAATTTAGCATTCAATTTTCTTTTATGTATCTAATATTTGCAAATTCATTAAAACATTGATGGAGTTTCATGTTCTCCTAAATCTCTCTTTATGAATTTCTATCTAAAGAAGCCAAAGAAACAAAGATCCAAAATGAAAATCAATTTCAATATTATTAATGGAAAAACTTAGTTAAAATTTACAATAGTGGTAAATAAGTGTTTCCTAATTTATCATATTCAATAAGAATAATTTATTTACTTTAACATTTAAGAATAACTTATAAACCTAACCAATCAACTCTACAAGTACAACAACAATAACTTGTTAAACTTCACATGCAAGCGTAGATTCAATCTCTTTTGAAAACTTATGATGGACCAACGGTTGAGCCAGTGGGCCCCACTAGAGTGGGTTGCAGGCAAGAAGAGAGAGGGGCTCATAGGGGAATAATTACACCTTTAATTACTTACCAAGTTACCATACAAAACTAAAATTGAGAGGGAATTAGGAAAGGTTTGTTTAGGGAAAGAGGGCTGATTTGAATTCAGATTTGAGATAGAATTAGGAAATGTTTATCTAGGAAAAGATGGCTAATTTGAATTCAGATTTGGAAGGGAAATATGAATGTTTATATTATGGCTAATTGGATTGTTTTAGTTTGATTATGTGAATTATGCTTTGCTGTAATTTTCTTTGGAGTTATTCCTAGCGGCGCCTAGCGTTTGTGGAGGGCCGATCTACCTCTCGAATAGTAGATCAACTTGTATCTTAGTTTGTTTTGCTAAAATAAAAATCTCTCTCGTTGATTTCAACGGTGTTTTCTCTTCGTTATTGTTGTTCTTGTTGAGAGATTGGATTCCTATCAGCTTAATTTCACATAGAAGCTCAATCTTCAAAAATAGAATTAGTTTTCGGTTCTACTTTAGGTTAAGATAAGATTTGCTGTTTGATTTGAATGTCAAGCTCAAATTCAATAGATATTTAGATTTTGGATCAATCTCATATTCAATTTCAATTTCTATGGAAGGTTTAGCTTTGTAATTGATTTCATCTTTAACTTAAAGTTGTAATTCATCCTCATGTGCTGGATCAGGATCATAAATAAATTCCAGCGCGAGAACAAATTCGGATTTCACAATTAGATAGTAATTCAAAATCAATCTTAGATTCATACTTCGACTCTTATTTAGATGCATATTCTAGAATATGTGCTGATGAATTTGCATAATTAAGCTTTGTCTCTTCAAAAGAATTCAACTTCAACTATAAATCTTTATCTAATTCATCTTCAAAAGATATTAAAATATAACAATTTGTCGGTACTCGGTAGGATATAATCAAGTTTGTTGATGCATGACTTTTTTAGTCTGTTTATGGTTGACACTTCTGAGATGAGAAGATAATGATTTTTTCCATGGGAACTTAAACTTGATTAATTTTATTGATCATTTGGTATATTTTTGCTTGAAATTGTTTCAATTATTCGTGCAAGCTCAAAATCTTATTCTTTAGATGATCAATTAACTAACCTTGGTGTTCAGTCCCATTTTTAATCATATTGTTATAAAGCTTTAGAGGAGCAGGAAATGATTTCCATTTACGTTTTTACTTATGGATGTGATATTCTTAATGGAATTTTCAAAACATGTCACAACATTCAAAGATATATTAAAAGATCAGCTATTGTTTACTGTGTAATGCCGCTCAATCTATTTTTAATTTCTTGCCCAAGGCATGTAATGAAATAAAAAATGGTAACAAAAGAGTTTTGAGGTAAATGATGCTTAACTACAAGACTTATACACTTATTAGAGTATTTGTATGCATGATATTAACTTTGCTTACAGTGTCTACATTGTTCATTCAATTGATTTCTATATTAAACAAATGATATATATTTCTCTGTAAGTTTATGTTTTAGGTCACTATATGTAGATTTCAGTTCATTTGTAATGTATTGCCAAAATGATTGAGCATGACCTAATAATTTAAATTTAGCAAAGTAAAGACAATCAAAATTAGATAGATAGTAATACTCAAATAAGCATTCCAAATAATCAATCTAATCAAAAAATTATTCGAGATCATACCTCTCATTAAATGTAGGAACATATCTTCATATAGTTATAATATGTTCGATCAAAATCGTAACTTACTCATTTTTTTATTGAGCAACATATTATGTCCTTTTGGTTTACATGGTGACACAACCTTAAACTCTAATACAAAACTGGTGTAGAAGGGTTTTTAATGCAACCTAAGTTTTTCTTATTCTGAAATATAATTTAATAATAACATAGATCTGAAATTTAACAAGAAAAAAAAAAGAGACAGACAACTTCAACAATGAATTAAATTTATGCTTCAAAAGAAAATTCAACATGTATCTTACATGACAAAATCTTAATAACCATTCAAAAACCAGCGATTGGTCAATTTAGAAGACAAGAATAAAGATAGAAATCACTTGAAAGGGAAGAACTATGTTTCATTCCAAATACAAGGACTGTTAAAAGCCGTTCTCTACACCTATGAAGCACTCGAACTCTCGAAGAACTCACATCCAACAAGTACAGACGCTAAGAGAAAAAAGTTAAAATTGTATATCGGTATTCAATGTCCATTGAATTTTACATACCTTATAAGTACTATTTATAACCGACAAAGGACCTAAATAATAAAATTCACAATCTTTGCCAAGATCTTAAAAAAATGGTTTTAATTCACTACTCTTGAATTCCAACAATATCAAACTTATCATAAACCCAATTTCTTGAATTGCTTTGAGGACCACAAAAATAAGAAAGGTAAAATCACAAAACAAAGAGATGACAAGGGTTCAAGACAATAGTTGCTGCTATTAGTGGAAAGTAAAGAGCCTGGCGGCCATGTACATGAACTAGAAAGCAGCCAACATTGGTGAAAAAGTGCATTAGCGAAAAAAGGCAACAGCTGCATAGCATAAGAAATACACAGCATAGAGATGTGAAATTATAAGGTGGATAGTAATTGTGAAGTTAATAGTGGAATAGTAGCATAAAGAGAAGTGGGCTTACAGAATACAGTGGAAAATCCATAAGGCGACAATAGCAAAGGGTGGGTTTGCTACAGTATAATGAGAAATGTAAACGACAACATGAACAACAGCATAGTGACATTAGTGAAATGGAGATAACAACAGCACAGTGAGCCACAGCATAGTGTAACAACAACAATCAAGGCGAAGAATTAAACAACTAATTAGTGGAGAAATAGAGATAGTAATAGGTAGTAGCTAGCATTTTATACTGCAATAATGATTTGGTATTCGATACATATTAATTGGAATTTAATGGGGTTTATTTAAAACCATGCAATTGGCCATTAAAAGAGAAGCATGATATTTAGTTAAGTGTTACAGAGATGAGGATGCTCAACTGGATGAATGACTTTACTCATAGAGGGTACAAAATGAGCATATACGTGAAAGGTTGGAGCAGCTCCAATGGAAGATAAGATTAGAAAGAGTCGCCTTAGATGGTTTGGTCGCCTAAAACAACGGCCTTCCGATGACCCGGTTAAGAAAGTAGATGTATTAGATTTGACTTATGTTAAGCAAGGTAGAGATAGAACTAAAAAGACTTGGTTAGAAAATATTAGAAATTACCTTAATTTATTAGATTTAAATGAGAATTTGACTCTTAACAGGACACAATGGAAAAAAATGATTCATGTAGCCAACCTCGCCTAAAGGGTTAGGCTTGTTGTTGTTGTTGTTGCATTTAAAACCATGCAATAATGGCTTAGACCTAATAGACTATTCAAAATAACAAGAGAACACATCTCATTTATATAAAAGCCAACATTATAGGCATATTTTTACACTTAAAACGAACTAGGACACAAAATTACGAATCAGTGCACATGAATTGCATTGCCAGTGGAATCAAATAACAACCTAGTGTAAGTAGAGCTAATTTCAACCGATAACATATGAGGCATTAAATGATGTTCCTCAAAAACCTCAAAAATGAGAGCAAGAGAAAAAAACAACAAATTTGAAATATGGAATTCTTGTTTAGAACCATTGTCATGACTTCAAATGATTCAAAGATGCAATAGATTTTACCCCTCAAGCTAACTTTGTACGTACCTTCCTTATACATATTAGGTGACATAGGTTTTGCTCCTTTAGGACCATCCATATCCCACTGCCACTGCCTCTCAGCTTTTGAAGAGATATACTGATGCTCTTCATCTGCATGTCCCGAAAAATTTCCCACTCCTGAGTTATACTGCATTCTCTGTGCTGACATTTGTTGCATCTGTGCAGCCATCATAGGATTCACACCAGCATCCCCATACTGCCCTGACCTTCTCATTTTACAACCACCAATATGTAAACACTCTTAATAACCTAAATTCACATAAGCAAAAAAATAAAATAAATAACAAAAGCCATTTTCCACATCAAGAAACTAAATCACGCCACCTTTAAAAGTGTAAGCTGCAAATTTGATAAGTTCCCACAAGCAATATGCGGATAAAATTGATTCTTGCAGAACTCGCACACATTTCATTGTAAATAGAAGGAGAAGAAACAATAACAGATGGATCAAATTCAATGCCCAGAGATGATAAGATCATCCTACTGAATGCATACCTGAAAATAACTGAAAATGCAGCTTAAACACGCCAAAGAAATCTTGATTTTATATATTACGAAAATCGGAATTGAGATGAAGAATATAAGCTTCAGTTTGAGCAAACGGAGAAGCCCTCGGAAAGTGGTATCCTTGGCTTACAAAATAAAATCTTTAAACGCCCTCACAAATGAAAGGCATTTGAAGACCATGGATTCCTTTTGTTTCCAGGGAGCCAAAACCAAAAGGAATGCCAAAGATCATTCATTTACAGTAGAGTCAATCCGAGGAAACAAGAGACCTTGCTATCACGCTTAAACCTCCCAAGTGAAGCGAAGAGGAAGTGAAAGTGAAACCCTAGCCCTGCTCCTAATATTAGTTGCGAGGAAGCAGAAACTACGAGGAAGAAAGAGGAAGAGGAAATTAAAGATGACTAGTATCGGAGGGTGTGATCACCTCAAGGTTTCGCCTTCGATGCGTTGGCGTTGGAAATCTTTCGATTCAGCTCAGCTAGCGAGGAAGATTGTAAAACGATAAGAGCCCGTTTATTTTAGGGTTTGTTTGTTTTTTTTTTTTTTTTTTCCGCCGTATCTATGTGCCAGGGGAAGTTGGGCTACTAAAAACCCTACATTGGGATTGGGCTGGCCAGGAATAAAAGACAATAAATATTTGCATATAATGCATAAATCAAAATAAAAAAGAACATATAAAATAACATTCAAAACTATCTTGTTTATATATTTAACTTATATATTATTATTTATATAATATAATATACGATTAACTTTCACTAAGTTCATTATCAAAGTCATCGTCTATAATGAGGAGGTTGTGATTGATCATTGTGAAATCTTATCATAGAAAAAAAAAAATAAGAAAATCACGGTAATATCTCATGTAGAAGAACATCAATGAGATTGGTGATGTGTGATCATGGAGAAATTATTCAATACAGATGCCGGACGCAGCTATATGTTCGGATGCCGCGGTACCGAGCCTCGATACCGAGCGATACTGAGCCGTGGTACCGAGCAGTACCGAGCCGCAGTACAATAAAAGAATGATTGGTGCTTTTTTATTGATCTATAAACAACATTTGATGTCCGCACAGAATAATTTTTTGTGGTCATGAAGTTATGACGATATCATATTAACAAAGAAGATTCACAAGACTAATAGTATATGAAGAAATAACCATTGATAAAAAAATGGATTAACTTTTAATTAAATTTGATTAAATATTGATGAATTGTTTTTATACTTATGTAGAAATTAAAAATTGTTAACTCATATTAGATTTAACAATAATTATTGGTGATGAAATTAATACATATTGCCTCATTACAATCAAATTAATCAAATCATACTTAACCATCTATATTATATATTAATATCTTTGCTACATATTAATTAATATTTTATTAAACTAATAAAATACAATTTCTAAATTAAATTTTTTTATTAACCAATTTTAGATTAATTGAATGATACTTCTTGTATATAAAAATCTTATTATTAATTAATAAAATATTACATAAAACATTTATTAAATTAAATTAAATTATAGATAATATCATTAATTTAAGTTAATATTTATGTAAATTAATTAATACAATAACTTTTTATGTAAGCATCAAATCATGATAAGTATTTATTTTTAATTAATATTTATATTAATTAGTACATGTAATTATAAAAATAAAATCTTTATATATGGTCTGCTTAAAACCTTTGAAGCTTGTCTAGGGTTTGGTTTTCTCCATCGCCATTTCGTCTTCCCTTGCTCTCTCTTTAATTTTTTTGTAGAATTTGACAGAATTTAGCTCAACTGTTGCTTAATGCTGCATTCAAGCTTGCATTCACTGAGTTCATCCACGCTCATCACTTTCTGCTCAAAATTCATGCCGCCTATCTTCCAGTGCAATGTTTCCTTATCAATTCATTTTTTCAACATTACCATCTCTAATGTCCATGAAATGCGTACCAATGAGCTAACAAAGGAACTCACACACCCTAACTTTCGATTACTCCAAGGAATGGCAGGCGGAATCCCTCGGCCGTTTCGAGCAATGGCGTCCGTCGCCGGGATTCTCCTCGGCGTCTGTTACGGTTTCACTGGCTTCTTCGGCAGCAATTCGGCACTAGTCAATTTCTGAAGCAAAGAAGGTGTTTTCCTTTTTCTTGGTTCTTCAAAAGCTGATTTTGAGTTTGATTTATTGTTTATCCTTCTTTAAAATTGATTGTTGTTTCAGAGGAAGCTCGCGATTCATGTACGAATTGCCAAGGCAAAGGCTTTTATAGTTGCAAATTGTGCAAAGGAAATTCAACGATTTGAGTGTCTTCCGTATGTATGATCCAATAGCTATTAATCCGTTCCTTTGCCCTACATGTGATGGGAACAGGGTTATCTCTGTAGTATTTCCAAACTTAAATTTATAGGTTTTTTCTATTTATTTATGTGTAGAAATGATGTATAGGATTCTCATTGTGCCAGGAATACACTGTCTAAATTGTCTGGGGAAGGCTAACTTGAATATTCAAGCAGTTAGGTTGTATTTTTCTGCTGAAAATATCTTCTTTTTGATGATGATTAAATCCTATGCGTTGTCTGCTGTAGTGTCTTCATTGTAAGGTGCTGCAGTGGGAGAAACATAAAGATTTGGTTATCTTACTTTTTTATTGTACTAATTACTGTGATATTATTTATGAGTTGTTGTATATGACAGAATCAAATCAATTATAGAGAAGGACAGGACGGCTACTTGGGGCTTCCAGGGGAACCTATCCGTTCTTCTCACCTTCCTTGTTGTGCTCCTTCTTCCCTCCACTCCTCTAGCTCTGCTGGAGGTTGGCTCTCCTCTAGTGCATGAAATTCCCCTCTCCTTCTTCCTCCTTAACATAGAAAGTCCCTTAACAAACGTCCCCCAATTGCTCTCTCCACAAGGTGCTTATTTCCCTCAACAATGAAGATTTCTTGCTCCTTATGCACAACCCTCCGCTGCTTTTCCTCTACCGCCTACGTCCCTTTTTAATCTGCCTCTGCACACCTCAAATAATTCTCTCGTAGCATCCAAAATCTCTAGTTCTGGGATTTTCGCTCTCTTTGTTTGTCAAATGATCCACTGGTTCACTTCTTTGATGAAAAAATAGAATGAGTTGGTTATGCAATTGTAATGGCTAATTATGATCTTGTCTCTATGGTAAAAAAATCTTGGAATTTGAAAGGTAATAATTTATATATCTCCATTTCTCGTTGAATGATGATTTTTCTCTTCAAGATCACTTCTCCTGAGGATTTTTAGCTTTTTGGTTGGCGACCTTGATTTTTCTCGACAAACTTCGACAAAACCATTCATTCTCAAGAAATGGTCCTCTGACTTAAGCCTAGGAGGATGAGTTGGACTCTATTCTTCTCTGCATCAAAATTTATGATATCCCACTGAGCTGTTGAAATCATAAAGGCATTTCATAATATAGCAATTAAGATTAGCAACCCTTAGCATTTGATTTTTTAAACGGTGAGAAAATTAGGCTCACTTTTGCTTCGGATTTGTGTTTAGGTGGATAAGTATTCGATTCTTGCTGATGATATTACCATATCTACATGTGGCAATGAGCAAATCTTATGTGTGCAATATGATTGAAAGTCTTCACCTTATTATGGTTGTGGGTCTTTGATTCATCCACCCAATCTTTGCCATACTTAAACCGGCTAATCAACCATTCTTCAATGTTGCCCAAGGGGGAGTAGGAGCAGGAAATCTCGTCGTCAAATGACTACTCAAAAGCCTCAAACTCCAACTCAATCCAAACACACACCTCACTACTCAAGGTCTCGTTTGGGGCAGCTTTCTTTCTACTTTATAAAATAATTTTTGTACAAAAATTATTCGAATTAAAATTTTTTGTATTAAAAAGCTGTTTTAGAAAGCATTAAGAAAACTGATCCAAACGAAGCATAGATCTCACAAGTCCTCAAAAATTAAAACATGTGTTGTTTCTACGGACATAAACAATAGACATACCCATCCCTGCTGCCCATCAACAAGTTAAAAACATTAATCTTAGGCTTCGTTTGGGACGACTTTCTTATTGCTTCTTAAAACAGCTTTTTAATAAAAAAAAATTAATTTTTGTACTAAAAAGCTGCTTTAGAAAGCAGTAAGAAAGTCGTCCCAAACAAAACCTTAATGATCCTACTAATGAAGATTCATCCAAGTCCTCCAATAAAATCTCAAATCAAACTTTCAAGATCAAAATAAGTTTACTCTGCTAAACAATGGCTTGTTCTTAACCATACTTCCCCATTCTCCTCCCATGGCAATGTTGCAAATCTAGACCTGGGTAAAAATAAAAATCCAGGAAAGCCTCAAAACCTTCAAAAGGCCAAGGGTATGACCAAGTCCTCATCTAAACCTAAATGAAAGGCCTATGATTTGCCTCTTAGAGCACAAGTGGATTTAATGTGTTGGATAGGATTCTTGCCTGCAAGAACTGTATTCACAATTCAACATCAGTCTTTTTTTTATTTTGGAAGCAAAAATAAACATTAATTTGATGACTGATTTCAGGTTCATCAATTGTCACAAACTATTTTTTAATAAGTACAACTGCAACAATTTCTCTTCCTTTCATTCAGGTAGGATTTGATTGAAATGAAACTCTGGTGCTATTCACTTCTCCCATTTAATAGTCCTCAAATTATTCATGACAAGTTTTATTATGGTAACTTACATCCAGTTTGTCTCTCTGCCTTTTATGCTTCTTATGCTGAGAGAGATTTGTTATTGGATATTTTAATGAATATTAGATCTAATATTGCTTCCATTAAGGAACTTTGGATTATCCTGGGGGATTTTAATTGTTGTAGTGTTAAATTCAGCGAATTAGAGAGAGAAGAAAAAGACTTAATTTAATTGAATAAAATTATTCTTATTTATAGACCTATACAATATATCTTAATAAAGAAACATAATTATAAAATCATGCATAATTGTCATAATATAATCTTCCTAAATCAGTCAATCAAATATGGAAGAAGATCGGCATGATCCAGTGAGCTTCCCACAAATTCTCATCCTGGTCGTGGGATTAAGTGACAAGGGACGGTTGAGATTTAATAAAGATCCGAGTGATCCAGATGAGGCTTCCACGGATTTCCATCTCGGATGTGGGATCAAGTGTCAGGAGGCTGATGAGATTTAACACTCCCTCTCGAGTTGGAGAATACAAACACGTTATTCTCAACTTGTTAATCAATCTTAAGAAGTTAGAGTTATCAAGTCTCTTGGTTAAATTGCGGCAAGCTGTTCTTTTGATGAGACATTATATATATATATATATATATATATATATATAAATAAGACCACTATCGAATTTCTTGTTTATAAAATGTTTGTCCACTTCTATGTGTTTGGTCTGATCATGCTGATCTGAATTTTGGGTTATACTGATTGCTGATTTGTGGTCATAGTGTAGCTTCATAGGTCCTTCCCACTTGATCCTTGGTCTTCTAGAATCATCTTGATTCATAGTAGCTCACATGTAGTGTGCCAAGCTCTAGGATCAAAACTTTGATGATGTGTCCAATCTTTATTCGATATCAAGTCTTACGAAGTCTTGAAGCTACTGGAAATGGACCCCAATGCAAAAGAGTTTCTCCTTTCTAGGAAGGACAATATACAGCGATTGCTATATGCAAGCTGAGAACATTCAAATTTAAAGATTCATGTAAGAATCTCAAACTTGGAATGCTGAAAAAAATCTTTTGTGATACTACCAATGACTCCAACTAGCTATTGTTTATAAAAGCTTCATATATGATTCCCAATTACACATCTACTTCATGTGCAAGGGTATGTCCATGACATCAAAAAGTCATAAACTATCTAAACATAGACTAATCTTCATCTTTGATTTAAGATAAAAATGATAATTGCACCATATCCCAATCCATATATAATTAATCACAAAGGGATTTGAGTATACCTCTTAAACTCAAGTTAATTAGGGGTGTCAATTTCAGGTCACGAGTTGGGTTTGGGTCAAACCCGAAACTGAACCTACACTATTCGGGTCAAGCTGAACATGACCTGTTTTGGCAAACGGGTCAATTTTTCGGACTCGAATCAAACCCGCTTTGGGTCAGGGTCAACCCGACAAGACCCGAATGACCCGGGGTCGACAAAAAATTGCTAGTTTTTAGGTAAAAAAACAATCAATCTATGATTTTCGGGTCAAAAAAAGGTCAACCTCGGGTTTTCGGGTTAAAGATGGGGTTTCGGTTCAAAAATGGGTCAATCTTGGGTTTCTAGGTCAACCCAAACTCTACCCGTTTCGGGTCCGGGTTGACCCTAACCCGGAATTTTTGGGTTGAGTTCATGTCGGATTTTGAGATCGTGTCAAATATTGACACCCTTAAAGTTAATGTTATCTAGTAACATAAAAAAAGACAAATAACTTTCATAGATCAAATTCTTCATGAATTTCATTTAATGTGTTTCATCATAAGTTAAGATTTGGAAATGATAGACAAAATTTCAAAAGGAATATTTCATGACAGTCATTAGCTTGATTAAAATTACAGTCACAATCATGTCAAAATATTAAAATTTATGCATAAAGGAAAAATAAACCATACAAATATGAGCTGAATGAAAAATATTTTTATTCCTTCATATAAGGAAAGTACATTTATGTAATATCAATATCTTTTTAGCTATTATCACTAAAGGATGATCCACTTTCTACTTAACCTTCTATGCCAGAGGAAGAGTCTTCAGCCACCTGGATTGGAGAAAATGAGAGATACGTTTTAGGCTGATGTAATTAATATATATATATATATAT